>NW_024080956.1:317343-437235 GCF_003009895.1 Hyaena hyaena
TGGATCTCATTTATCGCATTTTTTAATTCTTCATGCCTATTTTTATTTTCCATTCTGTCTGTAGCCATAGTTTCTTTGATGTCCCCTATGTTTTTTTCAAGCCCAGCTATTAATTTTACCATTATTCTTCTAAAATCTTGTTCAGTGATGCTGCTGATATCTGTTTTGAGCAGTTCATTAGCTGTCATTTCTTCTTGGAGTTTCTTGGAGGAGAGCTCTTTCATTTCATCATTTTAGTTAGCTTTCTGGCTCTTGTTGGTTTTAAAGACCTGTTAATGCTCTCTGTATCTATGAGCGTTGCTGTATCCAAGAAGACTCTTGACTGTCCAGGTCCTATCCTTTCAGAGAGTGTTTTTTGAATGGTATCTCTTGGTCTCTCTTGTTGGGACCTTGGTTATTTTATTTCCCTATTCCAAATTTCCCAGGTTTTAGCTCTTTGCCTTCCTTTTAGAGCCCCAGCCAGCCAGGAGCGCGGACGCCCGGTGTCCGCGCGGCTCTTTCAGGGGCCCCAGCTTCCCGGGAGCTACAATGGCGGCAGGCGCGCCGCTGCTCTGAAGTCCAGCCGCCAGGAGCAGCACAAAGCAGCAGTCTGTGTGCTCAGCCCCCCGGGACCAGGTGGCGCGAGGGGACCTGGCGTGCAAGTATTTGGCAAGTACGGTCTTTCTATGCCCCAAGCGGAGGTTTTTCTGTTTCGGACTCTCTCCTTTTCCCCTCTCACTCCCCATAGTGGGTAGAGGGGGATCGCCTCCCACCCTGGAGTCTCTGATCCCGGCCCGATTGTATCTTCCCCGGTTCGCACTCACGTTAGAAGGCTTTCTCGGTGGATTCTGTGTCCTTTTTCTCCCAATCTCTCAGGTTTTGAAAGGTTTCCAATTGCTTCAGATCTTTTCTGTGTGATGTATGGGCGCGAGTGCAAGTACGGAGCTCCTTACTTCTCCGCCATCTTGCCCCCTCTTTGAAAATTTTCTAATTAAAAGCAAAGAACGTTTTGTTTATTTTGTGATTGATACAATAGTTCATTGTTTTGAAGGAGCTAAAAGAATGATAGATTTACTTGGGTAAATTTATTAAAAGTTCTTAGAGTCAAGTGAATGTTGTTGTTATTTTTAACGTTTTTATTTATTTCTGAGAGAGAGAGAGAAAGAGAGAGAGAGATACAGAATCTGAAGCAGGCTCCAGGCTCTGAGCTGGCAGTCAGCACAGAGCCCAACGCAGGGCTCGAACCCACTAACTGTGAGATCATGACCTGAGCCGAAGTTGGACACGTAACTGACTGAGCCACCCAGGCGCCCCGAGTCCAGTGGTTGTTAAATGGAGTTATACGTATTTCTTTTCCAAAGACAACAAAAGGCAAAGAAATGGCAAACATATTTTACAAAATTTACACTTAAAATAATTTCCATTGAGAAATGCTTCCTTCACATATTTGTTTTTTTAAAGAGATATTTTACTCTTCACTCTAAATAATGTAAATAAGTGTAAATAAACTCCTTAGTATTTGGCTGTTGAATATGAACATTCTCTTTTTTTCTCCCTATTTTATGAAAATGGAAAGCAATAGATCAGCAGATATTAGAAGTATAATTTCTGAGAAAATGGAAGTATAATTGGATTCAAATTTAAGTTTAATTCCTAACAACACTCAGACTGTTAATGTATACTTAATTGTTCACTCACTAGTCACCTGAATATAGGATGTCACATTTTTGTGTTTATTTTTTACTTTAACAGATAAAATTTGTGGACAAAAATAATATGAACTCAAGATAATGAAGACTTCACCACTTTGAAAAAATCGCTTGAGTTTTAGGAGATGAAGACGTAATTAGTGATAATTCCTTCTTTATTGAGATTCTCCTAAGAAATGATGGGTGAAATTACCTCCTTGTCAACACTACAGTATTGATTTGCTTATTTTCCTCTTACCTTACTGTGACATAACTGATTGCCATAAAATTATAAAATAATAAAAAACTTTAAAATCAAAGCTATAGTTGTTGATGTATGGCAATCTAGAGCCTGAAGCAAAGATTTCAGAATCACAGAAATAACAGGTTCACTCTATATGCACATGATTTCTTTGTAATAAACATTCTGGATTGTAGCTCTATTTTTGTCCCTTTAGAAATCCTAATGGACAAAGGCTTTAATTCTCCATTGTTCTTCAAATAATCAGCAATTTCACAGTTTGAGATTTTTAAAGATTTTTTAATGTTTTATTTTATTATTTTTGAGTGAGAGAGACAGAGTGTGAGAAGGGGAGGGGCAGAGAGAGAGGGAGACACAGGACTGGAAGTAGGCTCCAGGCTCTGAGCTGTCAGCACAGAGACAGATGCAGGGCTGGAACCCACTGACCCAGAGATCATGGCCTGAGTCAAAGTCAGACCACACTTAACCAACTGAGCCACCCGGGCACCCCTCAGAATTTGTGTTTGACACCATTTTGTGTCTAGTAATGAATTACTATAGGTAAAAGAATAAAATTGTTAATTATTTTTTCCATATAATACTCCCAAACACTTTCAAAAACAGAATTTTGGGGGGTTTGCCGGGTGGGTCAGTTGGTTAAGTGGCCGACTTGGGCTCAGGTCATGACCTCGTGGTTCTTGAGTTTGAGTCCTGTGTCGGGCTCTGTGCTGACAGCTCAGAGCCTGGAGCCTGCTTCGGATTCTGTGTCTCCCTCTCTCTCTGCCCTCCTCTGCACACACTCTGTCTCTCTGTCTCTCAAAAATAAATAAATGTTAAAAAAATTAAAAAACCAATTTTTTGCCCTGTAAATGTTTCTGATCATTTTTTTCTTCCAATTCTCTTCAATTTCCATTTCTTTTAACTGTCCTTCGAAATAATTTTACTTAAAACATTCTAAATTCATAGTGGGGATTTTTTTTCCAAATAGTATTACCATGTATTTGCATATATATTTAAAGTATAGTAGACATGCAATATCACATGCAATATTACTCTAGTGTATAACATAGTGATTCAACAATTATATGTAGTGAAATGCTCACCACAATAAGTAAAGTTACCATCTCTGACTATATGAAGTTATTAAATATTGACTATATTTCCTATGCCTACCTTTCATCCTTGTGATTGATTTGTTTTATAACTGGAAGTTTGTCACTCTTAATCCCTTTCCCTACTTTGTTAATAGTTTATTGAGAATTTTTGCATAAATGTTCATGAGGCTAATTGGTCTGTAATTTTTATTATTTTGTATAGTGTCTTTAATCTGGATTTGGTATGAGGGTAATGTTGGCCTCAGTGAATGTTTGGAAAACTTTCATACTCTTATTTTTGGAATAGTTTGAGAATAATTGGTATTAGCTCTTCAAATATTTGGTAGAATTCACCTTTGAAGCCATCTGGTCCTGGACTTTGGTTTGTTGGGTGTTTTTTAATTACTGATTTTGTTCATTACTATTAGTCGGTCTGTTCGATTTCTTATGTCTTCCTGACTTAGTTTTGAAAGATTATGTGTCTCCAGGAATTTGTGTCTTCTAGGTTGTTCAGTTTATTGGTGTATAATTTTTATTAGTCTCTTATAATTTTTTGTATTTCTGTGGTGTTGGTTGTAAGGTTTCCACTTACATTTCTTATTTGAGTCCTTTTTTTTGATTGATGAGTCTGCTAAAGGTTTATCAATTTTGTTTCTCTTTTCAAAGAACAGGCTTTTAATCTCATTGATGTCTGTGTGTGTGTGTGTGTGTGTGTGTGTGTGTGTGAAGGGAGAAGGAATGGCAAGGTAAGTCACATGTCTGATGTCAGACTATTGTAAATTACAGTGCAACTAAAATTTAAAATATTATTTATTTCTTCATATCTAAATGTTTGCCAGATGTTTTACACAAATATCAAATATATATGTTTTTATTTTTCATGTCTAATCATTGTCTTATTGAAGAATGAATATGGGCTATAGTAATATCCATATATATAATGTTATATTGCCGGATACCTGATAAAACCAAGAAAATATTAAAACTTGAACTTTCCTCAATTTTTAAATCATGCAATTAATGTATGTTTAAATTTTTACCTGTTATGAACTTTTTACACTTTCTCAAAATTATCACATTCTAAGTCACTCCAAGTTTATAATGATGAACTTTCTAGGAACATATAAATGATTGCAAATTGGCACCTTTGAGAAGAAAACATTTTTTAGATTGTATTTTATTAAAAATGTTCCATTTCTGTTTGCATAGTAAAATAACCATATATGTGTCTGCATTGTCTTATATATGATTGACTTATTTACTTCCATGTCACATTTAAGAGAGATATTCCAAACCAATACTTTGCTGCATAAGAATTGGAAATAACAGGTTATGTATTAATTGATATTTAAATATCTCTATTGTGAAAAGCATAAGGTTCTTTATGACTAGCATGAACATTAATTAGGCAGTTGTCAATTTCCTCAAAGTGTAAACTGATACATAAGAGGTTCATAAGTAAAATATGAAAAGGACTGGCTGAATATTGTAACAGCGCCTTTATCATTGTTACATATCACTATAGAAATATATCAGAAACCTACATCACTGCTAAATTTCCTAAACTTGATCTGCCAACAAAGGAAGATTCTCTCTTTTTATAAAACTCTGATAATATTATTCACTTTCAAAAATACAATAATCCAGTCTAGCACTTTAATTCGAAACAATACACCCTTAGGGAGATTTGAATAGTACCTAAACCAGCATTGCTAAGTGGAAATGGCACATGTAGAAACTGGCTCTCCCTTGATTTTGAGCAAATCCTTTTTTTTCCTTTACATCAATAAAGATTTTTAAGTCTTAACCTTTTGTACAGTAGCTTTGATGAAATACTTCTTAAGTATCCTAAGTAGATTAGCAAACAAAGATAAATATGTGTGTCTGTGCCAGCTTCTAACTTACTGCAGTCAGAAGCGAATCCAAATGTAAACCAGATCCTAACAAAACCAAAAGTTTTTAAATAACTCAATTCATTTTCCATGTTCCCCTAGGGATTTACCCTCTTCACCAAATAACTCCTAATCTGTTTAAAAAGCACCCAAGCTTTAGTTTTTGGCTGCTATATTTCATTGCTGGAGACAGCTGTAGAGTAAATCAAGCATCAAATAGACTGTAATTCACCCACCTTTACACTGGTGTACTTTTTACTGCAAGGTTATATAGCTGTCATGGAATTACTTGATTAGCATTCTTTTAGGGTAAGCAACACTTGAGTGCAAACCCTTGAAGCTGAACTGAATCAATAAAGTTGGGTTGACATAAAAATGAACTTTATTGAACTCCATAGAGACATGCCTATGACAAAATTCAGAAAAGGAAAGAAATGGAAAATATATTTGCTCTTATTTTGTATTTTATTGTGAAGAATGTTATTTTGCAGATGAATTTGTCATACCCTTTTTTGATGTTTTAAGGACAAAAAAACAAAAAACTTCTTAGCAGCCGAGAATAGACTCTAGAAGATGGTGGTGATTATATGCCTACAATGTGTGGATATTGAATTGTCAAAACTCTTAAAAATTAAGAAAGTCAGGGAATGGCAAGATCATCTAGAACAAGAGACTCCCAATTCCAATATTTTTTCCATCTCATATGTGCACTTTTCTTTGTATATTGAGTCCATTGTCTTTCATTTCCAACCACCTTTGTTGACTGAGTGGATGTTATTGTTAGCTAATGTTCACTGCTTTGGATATTCTCCAGATTGGACATATTAGAAATTCCAATAGAAACCAATAGGTGATCTCAGCTTCAGTTTAAAAGTATCTAGGAAAATACTTCCATCCTTTTCTATAATCAACCATGCTTCATAAACAGGAAGTTATATTAACACATCATGTCAGAAACCTTTTTGGAGTAAAGAGAAAACACTTACCATACCGGAAAGAGTACTTAAAAAAGAAGAGACACAGGCTAGATAAAAGAAAAAGTACTTTTTCTGAAAAGAGGAAAAACTCTTAAATAGCCATGTACATTAGTGCTACAACAAGTTGAGTCCACAGCTCAAATGTACTTATCAATTCTTTCTGGTAACAGTTTGGGGTCTTTTTAGTCAATTCTTCCCCCATTTTACTTAAAGGATTAAATTTAAGTATTACATTCATTCTACCTTTACGATTCTTGTTGGAGTTTTATTTGCATCCTGCTTTATAGAAAATGAAGAAATGAGGTAGAACAGTGTTAATCAGAAGTATGAGTGCAATTTGCCACATGATCGTTTCTCTCCTTCCAATTCACTTCCCAACATTAACCTGTTCCTTTTCAGTTGTAGAGATTAATGAATACTTAATTTGCTTGAACCCAAGGTCTAGGATGCAGTAAAAAAGACTGCACGCCATTGAAGCTACCTTAAAATCGTTCTACAACTGATAAGATCCCTTTGAGAATCTTCCACTCCAGATAAAAATAATTGTAATTTTCTCACTAACAGCCTGTTTTTTGTTTTTGTTTTTGTTTTTGTGAAGATGGTATAGTCCATATATCCCATTAGCTACTTGTGTTCTTTCCTTTACATCCACGTGGGTGTGCGGGTGTGAATTCTACATGCTTTGTCTTAATCTCCCCTGCCATATTTTAATCTCAAAGACTTTAGTAACTTAATCCTCTGTTAATCAAAATACGAATTGAGGACCAGCATCCTCAGTCCCAGGAAGGGATCTTATTAGGAAGATCACCCAAAAACTTATTAGAAATGCAGATTATCAAGCTCTATTCCAGGCTTATTAAATAAGATTTTGATAAAATCCACACATGACTTGGATGTATATTAACTTAACAGTGGAGGGAGAAGAAATGTCTGCCTTTCTATAACCCTCTCAAATAAAAATATTATCAATTAACAGAACTCAGTTTCTGAGTATTTTTTTTTTTTAGTTTATTTACTTATTTTAGAGAGAGAGAAGCAGAGACAGAGAGAGAGAGAGAAAGAAAGAGTCCCAAGCAGGCTCCAAGTTGTCAGCACAGAGCCTGACTTGGGGCTTGAACTCATGAACAGTGAGATCAAGAACTGAGCCAAAGTTGGACACTCAATGGACTAAGCCACCCAGGCACCCCATTTCCTAACTTTTAAAACTTATCCCTCGATACAACCCATTGACTTGCAATTTCCAGAAGTGACTTGCAATTTCAAGTTATTTCATACTTCTGTGACTCTGCTTTTACTAGTCTTATTACATGACAGTCTTCATTTCTCAAAGACATGTTGTACCTCCCTAAAGCTCCTCAGTCCTCCAGGATTTAATGCTGGTGTCATCTTAGCAATTACCTTAGTAAACTTGATGTAATATTTCTTAGTAAACCTACAGCGAGTCATTATAATTGCTAATGGAAAATATTTACTTGTTGCCCTTCCTCTAGGAAATTCAAAGTTATTTAAAACAGGAGGTAATTGCATAGTTGTCTTTTCATCCTAATTCATCATAAAGTGAGTGTATCACCAAGTCAGTGATTAGAAAATGCATGCACGAATGAAAACATGCTTTTTATCCCGGCCAGACGATGTTCTTCCTATGCTTGGAGTGTGCACAAATTAGGTTAGGCTTCTATAAACTAGCCTTGAGTGATCCCTGTATCTTGATTTTGGCACCTTGGTGTAGTCCCCATCTGTTGAGATGAAGTGGCTTGGCTGTTCCTAGCATCTTGCTTCTAATCAATAAAATACAATAAAGGGGGTGAGATGGCACTTTTGTGATTAGGTGACATTGAATTGTGACTTCTGGCTTCCTCATAAACTCTAATGTTTATTTGGCTACAATGGTTTGAAGCAAGCTTCTACTGTGCCCCTTGAGACAAGAAACTGAGGGTAGTCCTCAGCCAAGAGTCAGCTAGAAACTGAGGTCAACAGGCTCTAGGAACTGAATTCTGTCAGGAACCACAAAAACTTAGAAGTGGTTTTTTCCCCAGTCCAAACTTTCAGCTTAGACTTCAGTCCTAGATGACACATGGATGGCCGACCAACAAGCAGAAGAGGCAGCTGAATGGCACCCAGAATCCTGACTCATAGAAACTTAGGTATCAAATTTGTTTTTATAAGCTTCTGATTTGTGGTAATGTGTTGCCACAATCACACATGACAGATACAGATTCTTTAAAGCATTACCTTACCTAAAAATTGTGAGGCCTTAATTAATGAAGATTTGCTACTCTAATGATAGACAATATTTCAGATGCATTTAGAGTCCAGGGAAATGGTTACTTATCCTAATTCCAGTCATGGAGGCCTTAGATCCTGATAGAAGTTATGTGTTTAAACATATACCTTCATGATTGTTAATGGCAAGACTATAGTCACTATTTCCCCTGAACTTCTCTATGTCTTAGACTTTATAATTGTGCTTTATACCTTACTGATACTTTGTCTTTATACCTACTTTGATATTACTAATTCTAAGTTATAAACCTCATTATTGAACTCATTTGTCCTCAAACGTTTTATTAGGAACTGTTTATTTTTCTTGAGCCAGAATATTTTAAAAATTATTGAGGATCCAAGAGTTTTTGTTTGCATAGATTATATCAATAGTTAGATATAGATATCTAATGTTAATTAGAAACTAATAGTGATAATTTAAAATATTACTGCATTTATTGATTTAATGATGGTCTATTTCCTGTAAACATATTTTTTCCTAAAGATGGCTATATATTTTCTAAATAAAAGGATTGAGCATAATGGCATCTTTTAAATTTTTCAACTCTCTTATATATGGCTTAAAATAATAAGGCTGGATTCTCAAAAGTCTTTTTGCATTCAACCATACACAATTACATCCTCTGAAAAAGTTCACTGACATTAATGAGTGAGAGTAAAAAAGTAAACAATGCCTTAATGTTAGGATGAATATATTTGTGGCCTTTTGGACCCACTGAAGGGTCTTGGTGGCATGAAACACAAGGCTATGCTTTGAGAACTATTTATTTAACCATCCTCCATTTTCCATTTTATCCTGAAAACTGGCTAGTAAGCACACGTGAGCATGCGCACGCACGCGCGCGCGCACACACACACACACACACACAAAAGCAACTACAAAAATTACAAATATTTTTAAAAAATTAAAACTTACATCACTAAGTATAAAAACCCGTAACAAATGATGGACATCTTCTTTCAGTTTACTGTTCACTGACATGCCTTATTTAGCCAGACATCATACTAAGCTATAGTACCATCAATCAGTTTAAGTTTCTTGTTTTGTTCTCCAGGATAGAAAGAGTAAGTTTCAGATGTACTGGAAGGCAAACACATAGATACCCTCTTATCTCTTTATTTTTTCTTTTAAAAACAAGATTAGAGAAACAGCTCCTATTCATTTGAAGTGGTTGGATGTTTTAGGGTAGTTCTAAGAAAGAACAAACCAGTAGGAAGCATATGTAGATACATAAGAGATTTACTATAGTAATTGGCTTATGGAGGCTGAGAATTCCCACAATCTGCCCTCTGCAAGCTGGAGATCCAGGAAAGCTGGTGGTATAATTCAGTTCAAAGGGCAGAGAACCAGGAGGAGTTGATGCTACAACTCTCAGTCCAAGGCTGAAGAATTGCAAACATAGGGGAGGGAGAAAACAGATGTTCAGGTTTAATAAGAGAGAGAGAATTTGCCCTTCCTCCACCTTTTTGTTCTATTTGGACACTAAACCAGTTTGATGTTGCCCACCCACACTGGTGATGGTGGATCTTCTCCACTCAGTCAGTTGATTTAAATGTTAATCTCCTTCTGAAACACTCACAGGCCTGTCCAGTCAAGTTGCCACACAAAATTAACGATCACATTGGATTTTAGCACACTTACAGTTCTTGGTCATTTCCACTTATATTTTTAAGTCATGCTTTATAAGGTGATGCCAATAACTTAATGAATATTTAGCCTCATAATTCATACTTTGATTTTATTTCTGAACATGAGAAACAGAGCATTCACCTCTTTCAATAATTGTCTAAGTGTCAGATTTTTTTTTTTTTTTTTTTTTTTGCAGTTATTACCAGCAGTAGTTTTAGTGTAAATGTCCGGCTAGCTTCTCAGCGCAAGGATATGATTCTTATTACTCTAGAGAATATGTCTGAACTAAAATGGAAAACTATAAAGTAAATATTCTGGCGAATTTTCTGTTCACACTACTTGACTATTACTGTTATTATTATATGTAATTCAAAGAGAATGTACCTTTTATTTTGAAGATTGTTTAAACTGATTCTACAAGTCTAGTAAAGCCAAAATGCAAAGCTGGGTTATAAAGTGTTAAACATATTACAACCCACTATAATTATCACAAGGGATTTAATTTTTTATTGAATATATTTATGTAACTCATATTCAAACAAACCGGATGATATTTATTTGTACGCTTTTTTGCCTGTCCAGGTATTTAATAGACTCCCTGCCAGTTACGACATTCATTTTTTTCTGTACATTAGATTGAAAAGTATGCTTTTAAGAGAAATCGTAAAACCTATACCTGTTATTTTAACTCAGGAATTTAATTAAATTAAAGGATTAAGTCTTAATCTTCCATACTAAAAGTTTATCAGCTAGTGTGCTTGATAACATTCCTAAAGTCCCAGTTTTATGAAGGCAGAGATTCCTCTTTCTGGTCCTGGGAAACTATCTGATATTCTAACAAAAACAACAGCAACAAAAGACCATACCTGGAAGTGACTGTACTTGCTATTCTTCGGTGGCATTTTGGAAATCCAGTATGTTCTCAGAGCAATTAATAAAGTAAATATCTTACAAGTTAGGGGCAGGTAATATTAGACAATTATGAAAATACTGGAAAAGGGGCGCCTGGGTGGCTCAGTTGGTTAAGTGTCCGACTTCCGCTCAAGTCATGATCTCATGGTTCGTAGGTTTGAGCCCCACGTCGGGCTCTGTGCTGGCAGCTCAGAGCTTGGAGCCTGCTTCAGATTCTGTGTCTCCCTCTCTCTCTGACCCTCCCCTGCTCATGCTGTCTCTCTTTCAAAATTAAATAAAAACATTAAAAAATTTTTTTAATAACGAGAAATACTGAAAAGATAATTACATAAACATTCACTAAGAGAATAGAGATAACTGTTCAAATAACTCAGATCATCTTTCACTCTGAACTTAAAGTACTCAAAATTAAGCATAGACAAGTTTATGACTATTTTTTATAGAGGGAGTCCATAAGCTTAAAGTAAACACATGAACAAAACACATGACTGACCACAAATAAGAGAAACAAAAATTGTGGAAGGAGTTTTGATAAAATAATTTCTTAAATATTGAAGTTGAAATTCCACAATGTTTTGTGCTATAAAGGATATTTGCATTTAAAATAGTACAATTTAAAAAAAAATTTTTTTTTTAAATTTTATTTCTAGGAGAGAGAGAGAGAGAGAGACAGCGTGAGCAGGGGAGGGTCAGAGAGAGAGGGAGACACAGACTCTGAAGTAGGCTCCAGGCTCTGAGCTGGCAGTCAGCACAGAGCCCGACGCGGGGCTCGAACCCACAAACCGCGAGATCATGACCTAAGCGAAAGTCGGATGCTTAACCGACTAAGCCACCCAGGCGCCCCTAAAATAGTACAATTTTAAGTGTTGAAAGAAGATTAATTTATAATTACAGCATCATGTTTAAAAGTAGGGAAATTTGGGCTGCATGGGTGACCCAGTCAGTTAAGCATCTGACCCTTGGTTTTGGCTCAGGTCAAGATCTCACTCTTCATGGATTGAAGTCCCACTTCAGGCTCTGCACTAACAATGTGGAGCCTGTGTAGGGTTCTCTCTCTTTGCCTCTTCTCCACTCATGCAGGCATGCATGCTCTAAACAAACAAACAAAACTAGAGAAATTTATGCTTAGATTATAACACCAAATGTAAATATTTTATTTTTATTTTATTTTTTGAATGTTTATTTATTTTTGAGAGAGAGACAGAGCACGAATGGGGGGAAGGCAGAGAGAAAGGGACACAGAATCTGAAGCAAGCTCCAGGTTCTGACCTTCAGCACAGAGCCTGATCTGATGCAAGGCTTGAACTCACAAACTGAGATCATGACCTGACCTGAAGTTGGGAGTTTAACCAACCGAGACACCCAGGCACCTCCAAATGTGAATATCAATACCAAAGATATTGATTACATGTAGTAAACCTGTTTGACTTTGTGGAAATATTATGTTTTAAAATAATAATTGGAAATAAGGCAGAAAAATAAGTGATTATGGAGTGAACCATATACTTAATTAATAAAACACATTTGGTGATAAGTAAACAGGTGACAAATTTTATATATTTTACATAATTCTTCAGGTTACTGAGAGTATTTTTCAATATTTATTTTGTAAAAAATGAAATCTCATTTCATAATTATAAAATACACAAACCATGATATATGCTATAAATCCATATATGTGAGGAAGGATGTAATACTTTCATATCTGTGTCCTTTCCTAGTTTCTCTAGGCTTCATCTCAGAATCTTCACAAAAATTACATGTTTCCATATTGGAGATCTCAATGATTCTTCTAATAATAGTTATATAATAAATTATTAAAGAAGGAAAATGCAAGAATAACCAGTTATTACCATGTAAGATTCAGTTCAAATATATGTTAGCCCTGAGGTATTGCTAAGGAATTTCATAATTTGGAAATTTAACATACTGAACATATGGAGACAAAGATATGGAATGAAAATTATATAGATGCTGAGAATTTGGAAATATCAAGGCATCTGGAATTGAATCAATTACCATTTAATTCATTCATGAAGGAAAACCTCTGGAAAATGAATTTTATATTTTGTTCTCAACAATATTAAGAATACCATAGATAATAAATATTTGAATTTTTTAACTTTTTAAAAGTCTATTTGTTTTTTTGAGAGAGGGAGTGTGAGCAGAGTAGGGGCAGAGAGAGAGGAGAGAGAGAATCCCGAGCAGTCTCTGTGCTCTCAGTGCACAGCCCGATGTGGGACTTGAACTCAACAATCATGAAATCATGAGCAGAGCTGAAATCAAGACCCAGTCACTTAGCCGACTGAGCCACCCAGGTGCCCCTAGATATTTGAATTTCTTAAATACACAAATAATGAATGAAAAGGTATATACAATTAAAAAGTATGGAAAAAACTAAATTATGGATATGTATGCATATATATAGTTTTTAATGAAAATGTAATTAATGGAACACACATTTTAATATTTTATCTAAATAAAGCTATTACATTTAAGTACATTCACTTTGACTATAAATCGTCACCCAACTTTGCAGATCTTACTCATATATTGTATAACAGGTTATGATCAATGTTAAGATCCCTATTCCATATGTATTTCTCTCAAATCATTGAATTGAATTTACTTTTCAAAAATTAATCTTTAAGGCATTGAATATCCTATGAAAAGTGATAAAATCAATAGATAATGTGAATGCTACATGTTTGTGGGACAGGCTTATGAGATAAACTAAAACTTATCTAAAAAACAAACTTTATTAAATTTTATTAAAATTTATTAAAAAATCAATAGAATAAGGTAAGGTCAACAGGCTGTCACAGTCAGTTAAAAATGGAAATGTTATATGCTGTTAAGTTTCTTATAAAACTAAGTTGAATAGTTTTCCTGTAATTAAATACTGCTGTCTATCATGTAAGCCAGTATTTCAGAAGGATAACTTTAGACAAATACCACAAAGTGTAAAGTTAAAAAAACAAACTCACATATATTAAGAATGCTTCTATGTGTATCACATGTTTAATATTTAGACACAATCTTATATGCTCAAATTTCACACAAAAGTTTTAAACTCATCAAGCATATGTTAAGAAATACATTAAAACCAATTATATATGTATAACTCTGTCTGTTGATGACTTGGGAAGTCTTTGCACAAAATTCAAAAGTTTAGAATTATTCTCTATGGCTTTGAACAGCTCATTTAGCCTAAATTAGAAAATTAAACAGTTTATGAATGAAAAGTCATAATGAAGATCGTCTTACATAACATCTCATCTTAAAAGTTTTGTCTGGGTTGTCCAGGCAACTTAAGTATATCTTACAGATCTTTTTTGTTTGACTCTATAGACCTTTCTCTGGATATTTCTGTTGGGGAATTTGTGATCTCTGAAATGGTCAGAGTCTATGTCCTCATCATTATCATATGCTCACCACATTCCCTAGTGCACAATATGTAATAGGATAATTAGTATTTTGAGAGACTGAATACAAGACTAATGTCAACAATTTGATTCAAAAATGGTTATTTTGTTGGTGCCAGGTTGATATAATTAGACCTGGTTATTTTAGGTTCCAAGGGAATGGTAACACTGAGGCTGGGTCACTATGTTGGTTCTAAAGGGATTCATTCATTAGAAAGTGAACATAAAATTAACAATGAACAAAAAAATTACCTAATTCTACTGGCTGATACTCCTAGGGAAATTGAGCTAGATTCTACATTGTTTTATAAAGATAGAAATTAGTATATGCTAACAATTCTAACTTTTAAAGCGCTTGTACTGGTTTCTCATTGTTCACTTTTGCTTTCAATATGTTCATAAGTTTTGTTCTATTAAATACTTCTATGATTTCATTCAAATCCACCTCAGTCCTATTTCATATCTACAGGATGATATTATAATAAGATGATATTTTCCCTCAATAATCACTTTTCCTTGAACTAAATCTATATAATAAATGAGACATTGGTATCTTTTTGGAGGAGGAACATCTTTTTAAAAATACATTTTGTTACAGTAAGATATAATATCTTTCATGATAATCTTCCTACATCTATCAAGCTAAGCTTATTTTAGGTGACCCTTCTTTCTGATATATGTGGGTCCACAGATCTTTAAAATATGCTTATTTTTGAAATATTTATATTCTTTTTATAGGAAATATTCTTTGAATATATAATTCATGTTACAAATAGAAACAACTACCACAGCGGTCTTTGGTTTAAGAACAAAAGAACAGGAATAGATTTAAGTTTCCATAAACTTACTTTACTAGAAATACAATTAGAAAAATTTGGCATGCTGTCTGAAGGATGGGAAAATAATTGATGTGATTTATTTTAAAATTATTAAATGTGATGCTCCATGTATTAGTTGTATCATTAGGCTGGTTTCTGCTTCAGAATCCACAGTATTTTGAACAGAAATGATTAAAGAGGTTATTAGCAAACCTACAAAGAACAGGGCACAGAGTATTTAAACATTACCCTATCATCTGGGCTACAAATGTTCAGCATCATTATGTTTCCACAATAGCAATTTACCGTAGTACTGAAGAATAAGTAATCAATATAGGCAGGTAGCATTTGCTACGGTTACAGAGATGGGAGCAGCCTTTTTTGTACCAACATTTGCAAATCAATAAGCAGTCCTCTTCATAAGGCACCCTGTCTAGTTTTGTTTCAGATGGGCAGTGAAAGGCAGGAGCTGTAATTATCAAGCTAAAAATTGTTCCAGGATTTACCTTACTGTTTGCAAAGTGTGATTTGATTTGTAACTCAATGAGAAATAAAAAATAAGATGCATCACTGTAACACTGAAACACCATTTGAAATCATGAGGATTGTAGGAATATTAAAATCCTAAACGTGTGTAGGACCTTCAACCAATGCTGCAATGTTGTATATGTGACCAATAAATTGGCAAGCCTGGCAAGCCTGAAATATTTATTCTTCAATGCAAATTATTCTAGTTTACTTTCTGCCGTATCCTCCAATCAAGAGGTACTGGTTTCCAATTTAGAAAATTTCAACTGGATAGTGGCATCAATAACATTGATAAACACGCCTGTGTGGCATAATAATGTCTGAAAGTCGCTGCCCTAAAGCATAAACTGGTGATGTTTACTTGAAGAGAACTCAGAGATAATCAAGAACATATTTTCATTGTGCAGATGGAAAATCTAAGACCCTGAAAAACTAAGCAACAGGGGCAGGAATCCTCTTGTTTGTTTCTGTGCTCTGACTAGAAGCTGAATCTTTGGATTTCCTGTGTTTACCCTACATTGTTATGGTTTGTGCTGATTCCTCTCAAATTATATTGTCATCATGGAAGCTGTTGTTATACTGGATATGGCTTATTCAAGTGCCATTTGTACAAATAAGCACTGCTTAATAAGGTGGAACTCTACCGTGCTAAATTCTGGTAATTCCAGGGGCTCTAGATTTTATGTTGATCTGATTACAGCTAAAGAGGTATAGCTTGCTAGAGACAAGTGTCTTTGAATGTGAGAATGACAATATTGAACTCTCTGATATCAGAACTCAAGTGCCCATTATTTCTATCATTATAATTAATTAATCCTTTCTTAAACCCTATTATTGCAGATGAGTTTAATGACCATGGAATAGAAAATGCATATGTTGCTAATTGGTGAATTTTTTTTCTATTATCTTATAAACAAAAGAAACACAAAAGTCTATCAGCAAAGTTATATCAGATGAACCTCCTATAGCAGGGTCTCCCCAAATGTATCCACAAACACTGGCTAGAAGAACTTAGAAGGAACATTTATACACATGCTGAATAAGCAGGGGAGATTTGATTGCAGGAAACTGAGAGATGACCACAAAGCTTGAGTGAGAAGAATGTAAATCATATCAACAGGGTAACTGTACTTTAAAGCTGTTGTGCCTTAAGTTCAATTTTGAGTTTATGTTTTTCATAAAGCAAATTTTCACTGCAGACAAAAACGATTTTGTGATTGATGGAGGTTAGTGTGAATCTAGAAAAATTGCATGAGGATCTGTTTTGTTTTTCCTATAGAGTAAGATTTTAAGAGCATTTTGGGAGAGAAAAGGAGACTGAACAGCAAGCTGAATGATCCATGGTAGTTAAGCCTATTTTCTGAAAATGAAATTTGAGTTTCAATGTGTTCATTTCAATTAAGTGTTAAGTACTAATTAATTTATAATGATTCTTACATAGCATTTTTGTCTTCAACTGAATGTAGATTTGACTAATGAAGTTCATTGATTATATGTGTAAAACTCCCCAACATTTCCCATATAGGCTTTAAGATAATCAGTGTTAATTAATAATTACTAAAGTTATATAAGGTTTTTTCCACAAATTCCATTAAGCCCATATCATTAATGATTCTCCAGCAGAGAAAATCAAGTATCTGATTCCTAGTACATTTCTACTTATAATGATATTTTAATTGATATTTTCTGAATTAATAGGGTCGTATATTTTATAGTAGATGGGATTTTCTGAGATATTTGTCATGATTCCATTGATACTTAAAGTGCTACAACTAGACCTGTAGATTTATGTAAATAAGCATAATTCTGGTGATTTAATGCATTCTGGCAGGCAAAAGATTAAAAATGAATGTAAAAACTTAATTGTCATTTCCCAAATTCAAATTCCTTTGTTTAATACTAATGGTTCATTTCTTTCCCATATGACAATCATTTAAGTGACAGTATATGCGAGTATGAGAAGGAAAAAGCACAACAGAAAGAATGTGAATCATAATTACTCATGGTTTAAAATATTAGAAAAGAAACAAAAAGGCTTACTGATCATGACTTTGAAATTGTTTTGAAAATCTGTAAGAGGGATACAGACTCAGCAGATCCAATGTTTCATTTTTTTCTGTTCCATCCATATTACCATTACGGCCATATTGATGACTCTTGTGAAGGTCAGCATGCATTTTCTATACCTATAGATACTTTGATGGTTATAACTTCCTACTTGTATTGCTCATACAAACTTAAATTTCTCTTATGTGAAATAGTGCTAAATGCATTTCATATTAAACTTACTCATTGGAGTTTCATTATTTATATACATGAAGTATTGAATATTAGTGATTTAAATATATATTTAAATTTTACACATTTCTTAAGTAGCATGCTTTTGAAGGTCATCCAGATGTAATCACTGAGTTATTTTGGTTTACTTCTATTAAAACTAAATAATGTGTAATTGAAGAAGACTGCCTCAATACAAGATCTTTTGTAATTTAGGACTGTCATACGTTTACTGACCCTCTATGTCCAAATTTGCACATTGAAGAAAGGAAGAGTCCTGAATTGATAAGAGTCCTTAGAACTTGAAACTCTTAAAGTTTAACTTCTATCCATAACAGCTTCTGATTTTTTTAGTCATCACAGTAAAAGAAATTTAAGTATATGGCTATATAAATATTTAAAAATGTGGTATCTTATCAATATATATTCACTTAAAAAATATTACCAGTGATGTTCCATATCAAATGCTCTCATATTTACAGTGAAGACACTTACAGGTTTTAAATTTCAATCCAGCAATTCTCTCTTCTTTCCATAGCTACATCTGTTCTACATATGATCTTTATGTATATTTGATGTAAACTCCTGACTGAAATGTTACTTTTAATTGTTATTCCCTTACCCTCTCTAAATCCACTTATTGAAACCACTAGTCATTTCAGTCTATAGTATTTAACTTTTCTAATGTTCCCAGAAAACCCAGACTATTGTTTGAAGTAGTCTTTCACAATTCTGAAATTGTTTTTTTCATTCTTACTGCCTAAACATTGTTGATCTTTGATCAACTGAACCACTTGCATTAATATCTTTTTCCTCTATCACTGCATACTGCTAGAGGAAAATACATGACCTTATTTATTTTTATCTAAATCAGTGATTTCCCTTCAGCAGAAATATCAATACATTTTTCCTTAGTCAACAAAAGTTTTTTTTTTTTTTTTTTTTTAAAGTGGATCTTCTAACCATATTTTCTTATTTATCTTTCAGGCTCAAACCCCACACATATAAGTGACCCTGCTTGCTACATCATACATAAAATGGTGGTAAGTCATTGTCCCAAAGTGTCTTCCTACCCTTCTATTTGGTGTATTGGGAAAGAGGAACACATGAGGATTAAATCATACATTATAAAGTGTGCAGTCTTGTGAGAGGACACATATTTTTAAAATCACTAGGTAAAGAAACACATATTTCATAGGTGCCATGAAGGAACATTCAAGTTGTGATAAGACTTGATAAAACAGATAAGTCACTGTTTTGTGAAAGTTAGTGAGGAAAGGCCTTTTTGAACAACTGACTCTTGAGGAATGACCCAGACTGGAATAAAACTAATGGACAAATGACAGTTGAGTTGAGGGGAGAGGACTCTCAAAGAAAAGGTGTGACAAAGGAATGGGCCCTGGAATGGACACATTTGTAGCTCTTCACAATGATACCCTCCTAAATAGGTAGGAAAAATATTTACTAGAAATTATGCATTTATCTGAAGAACAAAAGAGCAAAGAACTACAGAGGACATCATACAATAGCTTTATGAGCAGCCTGGAAGTGCAATTGCAAATGGCCCAGACTAATTGCAAGGGAGACCAGGACAGTTAGACCTTCAGGGTGACCAGTTGGAGGCAATGGGCTGTGTAAGTATCCAGAAAACCTCTGTACCATCCTGATGTACTCAAGGTATTAGAAGGAAACTAATACACCTTGCGTTAGAAAGTAGGTGGGAATGTGATGTGTTAGCAGGGTGTCTGAAACCAAATCCTATGATCTCGGAATGAACATGACCATATGTCTCACTTGGACCACAGGTTGTCAGGGTTACACCAGAACACCTCCTTCATTCAAAAATATGCCCTGGTTTGATCAATAACTTACATGGTTCCTCTGACTACACAGCAAACCAAAATAAATTTATAATCGTGAAGAATAAATTTCCAGAATTTTCTAACATCATATTTTTCTGGACTCTGAAAATGGCCACAAATTTAAAATACTGATTTATGGATTTTTGACATCTTTGCCATAAACTACTGTGCAAATAATCTAATTCAATTATATACTATTTTTTGTAACTAATTCACTTCTGGGGAAAAATGAATAAATACTGTCAGGCAAAATTATGTACAGCTCCTGGGAACATTCGCTGTCTTATGTAGTCTGGAAAGAAAGAAAGAGAAAGAAAGAAAGAAAGAAAGAAAGAGAGAGAGAGAGAGAGAGAAAGAGAGAGAGAGAGAGAGAGAGAAAGAGAGAGAGAGAGAGAGAAAGAAAGAAAGAAAGAAAGAAAGAAAGAAAGAAAGAAAGAAAGAAAGAAAAGAGAGAAAGAAAAGAAATGGACATTTAGGAGTGCCAAAAATCTCCCTAAGTATTTGAATGGAATTTATATAAAAACTGACTTTTGAAAAGATTGCCAATAAATTAATATGGGGCCAAGGCATGAAGGGTATTATGGCCGTCGTTAAGAAATTTGACTTTTTCTGTCTGTGAAATAGGGACTCATTGTGGAATTTTAAGCCACGAAATGATTTTTTTCTGTCTTATATATATATTAAATTAACATGATTTTTTAAAAAAATTTAAGATAATTGTATATTCACATAAGATTATAAGAAACAATGCAGGGAGCCCATGCATGCTTTACCCATTTACTCTAATGATAAAATCTTGCAAAAACAATAGTAAAATATCACAACTAGGTTACTGATCCTGATATACACAAGATACAGAGCATTTACATCTCCACAGAGATGTACTTAACCTGTGGCAACCACAAATAAGACCTCTACTCCTATATTTTTATCATCTCAAGAGTTTTATGTAAGTGAAACCAGATAATATATATTTTATATATAATTAATTATATAAGATAGACTTTCTCATAATATATAATTATGAGATATATTATATATAAAATTATATATTATAAGATAGATAATTATATATTATAAGAAAGATAGACTTTCTTCATACAAATATTCATTGTTTTGGGGTAAAAGACAGTACAATTGTTGAATCATATGACGTTTGCAGGCTTGGTCTTCTTTTTTTTAACGTTTATTTATTTTTGAAAGACAGAGACAGAGCATGAGTGGAGAAGAGGCAGAAAGAGAGGGAGACACAGAATCTGAAGCAGGCTCCAGGCTCTGAGCTGTCAGCACAGAGCCCTATGTGGGGCTCGAACTCATGGACCATGAGATCATGGCCTGAGCCGAAGTTGGACGCTTAACCGACTGAGCCATCCAGGCACCCCTGGTTTGGTCTCATAATAAACTGCCAAAATATTTTCTAGAGCAATTTGTACCATTTATATGCCCTCCAGCAAGGTACAAATGATCCACTTTTCCACATTCTCACTAATATTTGGTATTATTATTATTGATTTTTATTTTAGCCTTTATGATAGTTGTACAGTGATATCATACTGGTTTCTATTTGAATTCCCCTAAAGCTAGTAATGTTGAATATATTTTCATACCACGATTTGCCATCTGTACATCCTCTCAAGTGAAATATCTGCTGGTGTCCTTGACCCTTTTATTAATTGGGTTGCTTTCCCCCTGAGTTTTGAGAATTCTTTATCCATTCTAGTAGCCAGTAGCCAGAGGTCTGCAAATGGTTTTTCCCAGCACTGGCTTTTGTTCTCATTCTTTTCACAGAGGCCTTTGCAGAGCAAATATTATTCTTGTTTAATTTGAATGATGTCCACCTTACCAGTATTTTTATTTTTATGCAGAGCACTTTAGTATCAATTCTGAGGACACTTAATATAGCCCTAGATCTCAAAGATTTTTCTCTTATATTTTTTTCTGAAAATTCTACAGTTTTACATTTAAGTTCATTTTGACATGATATTATTTTGAGCTGACTTTTATATGCGACATGAAATCTGTCAAAAATTTTTTTTCTCTATTTCAATTGAGGTATAGTTCATGTACAATATTATATTAGTTTCTGGTGCATGACATAGTGATTCAACATTTACATAAATTATGAAATGCTCATTATGATAAGTGTAGTGTGTGTCACCATACAAGTTTATTACAATATTAGACTATATTTTAAACCTATGGATGCCCACATGCTCCTTCTCTCATGAAACCGCTGTGCACCTTTGTTTCAAAAATCAGGTGGGCATATCTGTGTGTCTCTTTCTGTGTCACCTTTTCCTTTTGTTTATTAAAAAAATTAAGTTTACTTATTTATTTTGAGAGAGAGTGTGTGGGGGAGGGAGGGGAGAGAGAAAGAGAATCCCAAGGAGGCGCCACACTGACAGCATGGAGCCTGACGCAGGATTCAAACCCACAAACCCTGATCATGACCTGACCTGCAATCAAGAGTTGGATGCTTAAGCCACTGAGCCACTCAAGTGCTCTTAGTTTATCAGTTTTATTGTTTTGATTTTTTTAAGAACTAGGGCTCTGTTTCTTTGTTATAGTTTTACTGTTCTCCATGTTACTGATTCATGCTTGTATTCTTTCTGCTGATTTTACCTTTATTTATTTATTTTTTTCTTTTAAATTTCTTGATGTAGAAGTTTGGATTAATTATTAGGGGTGCCTGTCTGGCTCAGTCGGTTAAACGTCCAATTTGATTTTAGCTCAGGTTGTTATCTCACAGTTGTGAGTAAGATCAAGCCATGCGTTGGGCTCTGTGTTGGGCACGGAGCCTGCTGGGAATCTCTCTCACTCTACTGCTCTTGCTCTCTCTGTCTCTCTCACCAAAAACAAAAAAACAAAAAAACAAAAAAAAAAAAGAGAAAGAGAGAAAGAAATGAAGAAATGAGGAAGAAATTTAAATTCATTTTAGAATTTTCTTCTAATGTATGCAATGCTAGAAGCAACAACTTAGCTGTATTATACATATTCTGAGATGTTTTATTTTTATTGGATTCTATGTATTTTTTCTTTTATTTTCATTTTCTTTGATACTTCACTGATACAGGGATAATAGGGAGCGCATTGTGTTTAATTTCCAAGTATGTAGAGATTTCCTGTTGTCTCTTAGTTGTAGATTTTCAGTTTGATTCCATTATGGTCAGAGGACATACCCGGTACATTTTGTATGATTTACATTCCTTTAAGTTAGAGAATTGTTTTAAGGCCACAAATATGATCTGTTTTGATGAGTTTTTAGTTTCAGTTATTTTTCATTTCTATAATTTCCATTTGGCTCTCCTTTATCACTTGTATTTTTATGATATTTTCTCCATTAGTTTCAAGATAAATTTTAATTCCTTGTTGACTTAATTTTATTATGATTGCTTTAAAAGTTTCTTTCATTGTCAGTCTTATTTCAGTGTCTTCGCTTATTCAAATTGTGATTTTCATGGTCCCTTGTATAATAAGCAATCTTTTATTTGATGTTTTGGCCCTCATGTTAGGATACTTTGGGTCTCTTTTATCTGTTTTATTGGATGGTAAATCATCTGTGTAGGTTTAGCTCACAGGTCCTAGCTTTTTTTTTGGGGGGGGGGCAGGGGTTGGCTCTAAGACATTCTTATTTTTTTATAGGTTTCGTAATAGTATTTTTATTTGCTTACTTTATTTCATGTGGCTGGACTTCCACTAAAACCTGTTGCTGCTCTTGAAGGCACTGGTAGCTTCCCCAGGGCCCAATGCCTTTGATTGAGGAGGGAGTCTCCAGCCCATATAGAGAAGGGCGTGCTAGCTTGGGCACTTGTGGTGAGGGGGAAACCCATCCATGTGGTACCCGTAGGTTGCAAATGGGAGCTTTAAGGCTGAGTAAGAAGGAGAGAGCTTCCACTGACCATGTACTTTTGTGGGCCTAGAATTGGTTGCCTTTGCCAGTGTTGCTGTATTTGTCTGATGTAGGTCTGACTTACCTTCAGTGTGAGAGGAATGAGCTTACATGAGGCACTTCTACTGACAGCTTGATAGTCAGGAAATGCTGCATCTCTGGCTGTAAAATGCCCTTCCTCCATTTCTGGGGTCCTTCACTCTTTGCCGTTTTTCCCACAATGTTCAGAGTTCCCCTTTCCTTTCCTCTTGTATTACTTCCAGGGTTTATAATTTTACTTAATGGGGACAAGCAGAGAGAGATTAGCCTTTGTCATCTTGCCTAGACTGTAGGGCCCCTGCCTTCTGTTTTAAAGGCTCACTCTGATGGATCTGTTTAGAATAAACAAAGGGAAAAGGAAGAGAGTAGAGAGACTGAAGAATGCTGTGCTCCTCCATGGGAAAGTATTGGGAGGTTGTATTGGTTGCAGAAACAAGTGGATTTGGGATAATAATTTCAGATTGAGCCAGTAGAGCTTCTTGATAGATTGACGTGATCGGAACCTGTGGTAGTTAGAGAAAAAGAAGGCAAACTCCTTTATTCTCGTGTGACCTGACAGTTAGAAGGGAGAAGCTGCATCTGCTACTGTGATGAGGTGTGGAACAGTAACAGTGACATAGAGATCTGGAGTTCGGTTTTGGTCATGTTGACTTTGACAGGTCTCTTAGACATCCAAGTGAAGCAACTGATTTTATGTCTTTTATTTAGGAAGGAGATCTGGGGTAGAGCTATCAACTAGGGACTAGTGAAGCTAAATGATACTGCAAAAGCACACACACTAGGCTAGTTCTGGAAGACAAGAAGAGCTGTCTTACACTCTACATTGATAGTAATGTCAACTTGATTACAAAGGACAAGAATGGGCATTTCTATAGAAGGTTTACCAGCTATTTCTACAGAAATATAATTCCTTGACTTTCAATCTTATAAGGTTGTTATGTAAGGCAGACTGGTCTAAAAATGTGAGATTCTCACTGGGCAGATACCTAGCATAAATGCTTACCCAGGGAAAACAACAAATAAATGTATATATTGCTGCCAAGCACACATATAAAAGCATCCAGATAAATATTTTTATGCTTGTATTTTCTATATCTATCATTGAGAGCTTGACATCATTTTTCTGTTTTCAATTTCATAGTCTCCTTGAGGGCTGAAAATATGAATGTACCAGTTATATTAGTTTCCTAGGACCACAGTAACAAAATGGGTGCCTTAAAACAATAAAAATGTATTGTCTCTCAGCTCTGGAGGCTAAAAGTCCAGAATCAAGGTGACATCAGGGCCATATTTCCTCTGAACTCTGTAGAGGAATCATTCAGTGCCTCTTCTTAGTTTCTGGTGTTTTGCTAGAAATCTTTGATATTACTTACTTGGCTTGCAGATGTCTATCTCCAATGTTTGCCTTTGTTGTCACATAGTGTCCTCCTTGTATGTGTCTGTCTTTATCTGTCATCTGCTATAAAGACAGCAGTCATAACGGATGAGGGGCCCACCCTACTACAGTATGATATCATCTGAAATTAACTAATTACCTTTGCAATGACACTTACAAGGTCACATTTTGAGATACCAGGGTTTAAGACTTCAACGTATCTTTTCTACGTGAGGCAGGACACAATTCAGTGCATAACATCAGTCGTATTTAAATTAAGATAGTCTTTTATTCGATAAAATGTATAGACAGGTATGGGAAGAAAGTTTTATTTTTGTATTAATTTTCAAGGAACATTTATGCAAGTAATCTCTCAGGCAGTTTTGAAGATTTAGACTGTTTTGATGGTCACATAATACATCTGTTAAAGAGCTTTCTCTCTCTCATTAGAGATGGAAAATTAAAATAAGTTAATGAAGGGACTGCTTATAAAATCATTTTAATTATACCACAAATTGTGGCAATGTACCAGAATGTAAGAAAAACCATAACACAATGTTCATATTTCTGTTCAGTGTATTCATAATTTAGTGTCTCAGCTAAATTAAGGATTTTCTCTTAGAAACAATAAATACTTAAAATGATTCACTTGTGATCCCAGCAAACATACTGATATTTTAAACTTCATTTGTAGTCAGTGCTTTCTGAACTGACTCTTAATTCTCTGATGAGGCTACTTACTTCAGTTGGTTTGATTATTTTAGTTATTTTATCAGAATGCATTATAAAGGCCTTTATTACATTAGCTTTCACTTATTCAAAGATTTAATTCCTTTTAATTTAGTGTACATTTTGTCTATTGAAGTTGTAATTTATGTTTTATTTTTGAAATAGAAAATGAGTTGAACTGTACATTACATAAAATAAACATCCTGTGTAATGAGATAATAATTTTGCTAAACTATAGACATTTAGACTAAAAATGTTTAATAGCAAAGTAATGGTTTGTATCCAAGTTTGCAATAGATATTCTGTGTGTTTTCAAGGAGCTGTGGTAAGGAGAGTATTAACAATCACTTTCAATTTAGTTTTCCCCAACAATATTTGGGCAATTGTGCTCTATAATCTAATGATGCTGATCTTTATCTGTATCATTATTATAAAAAATGCTGTTAGTTCAGGAATCAATGTTTGTAGTTTCAACAATCTAAAGAAAAATCTGCTGAACTAATTTTATTTTAGTCAATTATATTTGGGCAATGAGGAATAAAACAGAGATGAGAAAGATTATGCAGTTTATGTTGGGAGTAAAATACTGAATCCAGTTCACTAAACCCAAATGATTTAAAGGCTAAAAAGGAAGTTATTTATCAGTGGATTATTTTTTACTTTAAAAATGGGAGAGGTAGCCAGAAAAGTTACTTTCTGGCAAGACAGATTTCTTACATGTGCTTCCTACATGTTGAACATGCAATTTGTATGTCAGTTTAACTCAGAAAGAATTGGAAAAAAACAACAACAACATGTACATAGGTGTTTTGAAAAGAGCACTAAAGGAGTTAGAAATCATAGATTTTAATTATTTTACTTAAGCAGAAAGAATATATTTTAAATTCCCTGGCCCTTAACTCCCCAATGGTTAAAGAGCTAGAATTAGGTAAAATTATATTCCCTCAGTTTGAATTCCGAGTCTAACATTCTAGGATTTGGTGTTCAAAGATGTTCAGAGCATTTTTAGGCATTGAAATAGGTTTATATTCTATCATCTTTAACTCATCGACACATTAAGGGGACCACGACCAAGTGTGGAGCTATCTCTTCCATCTGGTTACTCATAGAATATGTGTTTTCTCCTAAGAAGGTTTCAGGCATTCTTAAATATCTTACTGATCATTGTTCTTTTCTTAGCTCAAGATCTCTTCTCTCTTAAAAGATTTCCCTAAGGCTACTGTTTAGACAGTAGCTAAAAGATTTCTCATTCTATGTCAGTCTCCACAAGCTCTGTAAAAATGTGGCACTAAATAACCGGGGACCGATTAGGTACCAAGCATGGTCTTTTCTTATTCATTGCACTGTGCACTTATATATTTTTGATTCCTTTATGCAAATGAGTTAAGGTTTTATTAACCTCATTATTTGGGCAAAAGCCTGAAATTTCAGATAGTTTTAAGTAACAATGAACTCCCCTCATCTTTTATCTGTGTGTGTTGCACAAAAGCATGTGTGTGCATTGGCACACTGAAAATACTTTTCTTAAAATGTTAGTTATTAATTTAGTGCAACATACAGTCATATAATACATTGTCTTCTATAAATTGATTGTGTTTCTTACAATGAACACTTATTTTATTTGAGATTCCTTAATCTGAGCACAATTGCAATTAACAAGGACTTTATGTAGTTAACAACCTTGTCTTTCAGAAATAATTTAAACTATTTTCAGGTGTGCCCTTATTTTTAAAAGATTATACCATATTTACATATGAAACACTTTAAGATAAACTTGTAATTTTTTTTTCTTTCATTACTTCCTACATTCTCCTGAACCTCAAAGTTTCACTTGTTTCCTGGGACTGAAAAAGTTGGAGGCAAGTGTTGCAGAAAGTGACAACTTCCTATGACACTTTATCAGGGGTAGTGGCACTTCTAGATGTGTTGTGTCACAATTTAGGAAAAAAATACAAGAAATTCTACTCTCAACCCCTGCTAGCATTATCTATAAAATGTGTAGATCTCTCCTGGTTCTATAGCTACAAGAGACCAATGTTCACTCTAAACCTATTTCTTAAAGTCAGATAACATAAGAAGAAAATCTTGACTCCAGAACGGCTACAGAAGGAAGGTTAGTCAGAGGTTGAAATGTTTTCTTTAGAAAGTCCTGTTTCCCCTGGGTTCCCAAGCAACATAGGCTATTGTAAGTAATTATATATTTTTTAAAAAATTGCTTTAAATTTTGTAAATAATATTCTGAAATTTGTTTATTTTAATAAAAATTGCTATAGAATTATTTCTCTTATGAAAAATTGGAAATTAAAAAGGAAAGTCCATAAACTAATTACTCAGAAATAACTTTAAAGCCATTGATGCATATCCTTTAGATATTTATCTAAGTATACCAATGAAAATACATTTATAAAAGAGGATTTTATACTCCTTGCCTCATGAATTAATAATGATACATCTGACAATGCCTAATGAATGTATTTGTGTGTTAGAAAAAGTTGTAATTGATCACTCTGCATTGTCCTATAGAAATCATTACCTAGATGTTATCTAAATTGGTGTATTATATAATCTTTGCATTTTCTCTCTACAAAAATGGTGTTAAATATTTAATTTTATATTGGATTACCTTCTTTTAAAATAATGACACTAACATATATTTTGGAATAGACTGATATTACTGATATATCTGCACATGTTTAAGTTAGACCTTACACACTTCACAAAAGTTAACTCTAAGTGGATCACAGACCTAAGTGCAAAAAACAACTATAAAACGCCTAAAGGTAACAGGAGAAAATTGACATGACTTTGTGTTGGTGATGACTTTTTGGATATACCACCCCAGTATGACCCATAAAATAAAGCAACATAGGCTTTGATAAGTTGGACTTCATTAAAGTTAAAAGCTTCTGTTCTGCAAAAGATAACACCAAAAGAGTTAGAAGATAAGCCACAGACTAGAAAAAAATACTTACAAAAGTCACATCTTATAAAACATATCCAACATACACAAGGAACTTTTGAAGCTTAACAATAAGAAAACAAATTATTTAAAAATGGGTCAAAGACCTTAAACAGCTCACTAAAGATGATACGCAAATGGAAAATATGCATATGAACAGATGCTCCACATCATAGGTCATCAGGGAAATGCAAATTAAAACAAAGTGAGATAATACTTTACAACTATTAGAATGGTCCAAATGGAGAACACTGACATCAAATGCTGATGATGTGAAGCAACGGGAACTCTCATTCATTGCTGGTGGGAAGATAAAATCGTACAGCCCTATGAATGACAGTTTACCAGTTTCTTACAAAACTAAACATAATCTTATAATATGATCTGATAGTCACACTCATTGTTATTTACCCAAAGCATCTGAAACCTCATGTCCATGCCCTAACATGCCCATGGATGTTTATAGGGCCTTTATTCATAATTGCTACAACTTGGAAAACCAAGGTCCTTCTGTAGGTAAATGGATATATTCTGACATTGGACCTTTATTCAGCATCAAACAACAACAACAACAAACCCCAGAAAACAAAACAAAACAAACAAAGCAAAAAATACATGAGCTGTTAAGTTATGAAAAGACAGGGAACAATCATAATTGTATTGCATATTACTAAATTAAAGAATCTAATCTATAAAGGGTATACACTGTATAATTCCAACTATAGGATATCCTGAAAAGACAAGACAGTTGTAAGATCAGTGGTTGCCAGGAGAGGGAGATAGGAGATGAGTATACAAAAATAGGCAGAGCATAGAAGATTTGTAGAGCAGTGAAAATACTTTATATGATATTATAACGATGTATATGTGTCCTTACACATTTGTCTAAATCCATAAAATATACACATCAGGAGCATTTCACTGAGGTAAACCGTAGACTCTGGGTGGCTATGATGTGTCAGTGTAGGTTCAGTTTTGATTAAAAAAACATTTCTAGCAAGTGATGTTGATAATGAAGGAGGCTATGCATGTGTGGGGGCAAGTTATATATAGCAGATATCTGTTCCTCCTTCTCAATTTTGTCATAAACCTAAAATTCCTCTAATATATATATATGTATATATACACATATATTTTAAAGTATATATATATATATACATATATTTTAAAGTATATATATATATATGTATACATATATACTTTAAAAGGTTAAAATAAGGAAAAAGGGAGAATACAATGGAAAAATCTGGAAAATATCATCAATCATCAAAAGCTTAACACCATCAGACACAGAACTAGCCAATATTATGTGACACCCAAGGAGATGAACTGGGAAGAGCATTAATCCTGTGATATACCTGCCAGAGATATATACTTAGGGCCTGATAATAGAAGATATAAAACAGTTCCAACTGAGCGGAATTTTACAATGGGTAGTCTGCAATCATCAGAAATATTCAGGTCATGGAGGTCAAGAAAAGACTGAAGAATTGTTCCAGATTGAAAGAGATTAGAGAAATACAACTGAGCACAGCACATAATCCAGGATTAGGCCATTTTTTGCTTTTTTTTGCTGAGGATCATTTCTATTTTTAGGGCAACTTAACAAAAGTTAAGTGGGCTCTCAGAGTGAGGGGTATGTAAGAGCATATTTTATATTCTTGCAATTTATTTTCAGTAAATATGAAGTTGTTTCAAAATAAGATTTCAAAAATGTCCCAAGAACAAAGAAACAAAATATTGAAGTAGGATACTTCAAGAACATGTGTAATCAAATAACAGACTTCAGTCAGCATATCTATAGTAGAGATAGCAATATTCTAGTCAAGCAATAATTTATGTGTAAGTATCAATAAAAGCAAAAATTACATATACACAAATTAATACAAAAGAACAGATCGTGTAAACTGCAACAATTCAAATATGGAATCTGAGGACAATTTTAAATATATATTTTATCTGACCAATACAGCTAAATTTGTTTAATAAGTATATTTACTCTTAGTGGAAGGAGTGGCAAAAAGTAAGCTTTTTGTAGCATTTCCTTCTAATGCTCCCAAGAATCCTCTCAAATAAATATTAGTGTCCTCACTGAAGGGAATTGTATTAGAAAACCTTGAGTTAACTCATTCCATACAGACTTAGTGAGATTTAACCTAAACAACTTTAGCTATAGTACTTAGTGGTAGTTACCATTATTGTGTGGAAACCACCATATGAAAAGTTCCAATGGCTTTTAACTCACAATGCAATGGCTTTTTGGTATTACATAAGTTACTGATGCAACAATTATTTTAATAATTGCTGTTCTGAGTTAAAATGGAAAATTGACTTCATTGTTTTTTTTTTTTAATATTTTTTATTTATTTCTAGGAGAGAGAGAGAGACAGCGTGAGCAGGGGAGAGTCAGAGAGAGAGGGAGACACAGACTCTGAAATAGGCTCCAGGCTCTGAGCTGGCAGTCAGCACAGAGCACGACACGGGGCTCGAACCCACGAACCACAAGATCATGACCTAAGCGAAAGTCGGACGCTTAACCGACTAAGCCACCCAGGCGCCCCAACTTCATTGTTTTTGAATAAATGAATTGTGAAAGATATAGGTATTCAATCCTTAAAAATAATGAACATATACAATTATCTTATGTTTCTATATATTTTAAGGGGGAAATCAGATACTATTGATGGATTTTGCAATTGTAACATATCAGTTTCTTTCCTTTTTCTTTTTTCAAGTCTTTATTTAAATCCCAGTTAGTTAGCATACTAAATACAGTTTAAATTATTCAGCAACAAATCTTCTTGATTGATTACCATAAAATTTTTATATGACACTTAAATAAAAAGGGGTTTTGACCTTTGAGAAAAGGAACACCTGATGACCTTGCTTTTGTTTTTGTTTGGCATCTATAACTTTTCTCTTGATTCCTTCCCACCTTCAGATGTTCTTAATAAATTTCAGATGCACATTTAGCAGTTGCATCTTACCACCTGCTCACTCGATTCCTGTCTTACATGGGTATTAGAATATTACATGGGTTCTTCAGAACCTGTCACTACTGATATTGTCAATCGTTTTTTACAGAAGCCGTGCAAATCGACAATTTTTTTAGATGCAGATATTCCTATGAGTCAGTTTAAGGTCTAGAGGAGAGAGTAGGTAGGATAAACATAATATAAGGCATTTATATTTGTTTCCATTTCAAAACATAAGGCATAATTTCTTTTTAATACATTATAGTGTCTAGTTAATCTAGAAAAGATATAAATACTTCAAAAAGACAAAAAATTATGATTACTTGTTAGGATTATAATTTTGGTATGAAAAATAACATTAATTGAAAAATAGTAGATGTGAAGTAATTTAATGAAAGATAATAGCTTTAAAACATACTAAAATCAATAGTATTTTAATATACCAGATTTGGTGTAAAAGTTTATGGATACTAAAATCTTCAGCCAGAGGGGATCACACAGAAGATAAATATGTCACAGTGCAGGAGGGTCATATTACTACTGGGGATACTACCATTCCCCTTTTCTCCCTCCCTTCTTTATCTCCTGTCTCACACACTCACACACACACAAGCACACATCTGTATGTGAGTTGAACCCACTCCATCAATCTCTGTGTTATGGAAAAAATGTAACTACAGAACACAGTATGCTACAGTATACTAAGGCATGACCATCCTTGTTAATTTCGGACTGATACATTTTATTAATGTACTTTCCTAAACTTTAAAATGCGGAAATTGTACAAGGATCACTTATAAGAAAACCTTTGAGAATAGTGTTCAAGGTCTTTGGCTAGTGTGTAGTCCATCCTGGCTGTTTTATTTTTTTCTTTATTAAACATCACTCAGTACAAAAAAAAAATGGATCTATTTTAGAGCTTCTCGTGTTAAGTGAGGGATTCACAGAGGAATTCCTCTATAAACCCTTCCCTCTTAGGAAAAGCACAATGCAAGTTGTTACTTTTCTATAAATAATTTGGTGAAAAGATTTATTGAAAACTACTTTTGTTGAGACTAGAATATTATGACATATATATAGAGACGAAGATAAAGAAAGAGGAGAGACAAATTAATATATAATTGCTGAAGTCTATTATTCTATTTCCTAATAGATTTGTTAATAAAAAATAATCCTTCATAAAACTCTTACCCAGTGGATTTGAAATCAGAAAACATAGGTTCATTCTATGTGGGATATGCATAAATGCATTTTTCCCTTTCTGTGAGCTGAATTTATCCACAATCATAAAGTTCTCCTTTGTCCATTAAAATGATTCATTCAAATTAAGTTCTCCTCAACACCAGGCAATACAAAATAAAAAAATAAATGCTAATATTTAAAGATAGAAGATTTTCACCATCTGAACTTTCTTTCTCAGGATGCGTCATCTCACTTCAGCCCAGAGTTGGCTATTCTTTGATCCCCCATCTGATTGTTTCATTGTCCTATGTGGGAACTAGAAGTGTGCATCTAAGTCTCAAAGCTTCAACTATTCAGTGTATCAGATGAGCACCCTCACTTTAGATGGAGATGAGCTTTCTCACTAGGCTTCTTCCTGCTGCAAAGCTAACCTCTCTCCATGTAATGTTTTCCAAGGTCATGAAAGTATCACTTACTTTGAAAGTGTAATTTTTAATCTTTTATAGATCTTATGTTTTTCATAAACTACAGATTTGAGAAACAATATTTATCTTCTCCTATTTTACAGTACAAAATTTTCTGGAATCTCTAGTTAAACTTTAAACCAGAACATTTCACTGACTAAATCCTCAAAAGAAAATAGCCTAAATTTTCTAAGAAGAGAGAAGTAATAATAATATCCAATACTGAAAATCTCCTTATCTTCTTTCTTATCTTTTCTTACCCAATTTAGAAAATCACAAAAAAACATTTTAGAGACAAAGTTATCTAATGTGTATAGAATTCTAGGAGCTATTTTTAATAGGGTAGTACAACTACCTCAAAGACCACCATACCATTTTAATGGAAGCTAATTTTTTCTTAGAAAAGTCTTGCTATTTTAAACATATAGGCCTATTCCTTATTTTTCTTCTCATCTCTTTCTGTTCTCTTGACACTGTGAATTGCAAGTAGTCAGAAAGATAACTGAGGTCAATCCTTTATAATCAAAGACATAACCATAAAAATATCCTTTTAATTTTTTTTTATCATTTTTTATGTTTATTTTTGAGAAAAAGACAGAGACAGATTGTGAGTGGAGGAGGGACAGAGAGGGAGGAAGACACAGAATCTGAAGCAGGTTCCAGGCTCTGTGCTGACAGCTCAGAGCCCAATAGGGGCCCTCAAACCCACAAACCCTGAGATCATGAACCTCAGCCAAAGTTGGCCACTTAATCTACTGAGCCACCCAGGTGCCCTAAGCATCCTTTTAATTTAAAACAAAATTATCTATATGGCATTCATTTTTTGAAATCTCTCTCTAAATAGAAATAGTATCTTTCACTCATTTTGCAGATTATTTCTCTTTTCTTACATTTTTACATTTCACATAAACATGTTCCTTGAAGAACATATAGAAAGCAACTTACAAAGGTTTCTATTGAAAACAATAACAAAAATTGTTCATTGGAAAGGTTCATATAAAATAAAGTGAATAATGTCTTCAGTACCAACGCTAGATACATAAAAATTCCATATAGTACTACTTAAAACTGATTTGTATGTTGTTAAATTTTAGTAAAATGAGATATTACTCTATGCAATTTTCTTTTACATAAAAGTATGCTGAATTTCTAACAAATACACTCAAGTGTTTATGAACATGTATTTTGGCAAAACAATTACTTCTGAGGGCTCTCCATATATGTTAATTATAAACAAAGGTTCCTTTGTGGAGCTAGTGTATCAAAAAATCTTTTAAGCAAAAATTAACTTGTTTAATTCCTCAGAGCTTATTATTTACTAATATTGATTATAAATATCAGGGATAAAGATATGCTCAAATTTTACCCAAATTTTGCCTTTTCTCAGCAATTTCCTTTGTAGTATGAAGTCATATGTAGCTAAGATTTTGAATAAAACAATTCAGTAAAGGAGGATGGGTGGATGAATGAATGCATATCTACCTATATATATTTGTCTATATATATAGTATATGTACCTATTTATATAGTATATGGATCTAGATGTACAAGTCAAAGTATTGTGAATTATACTCATGTATGTATCTAACCTTGGTAAATTCCATATAGCTACAAGTCAAATTTGGCATATGGCTCATGCCCCGATAAGTTAATAATCCTAAAGAAAGTCAAAAGACTCGTGCTTAACAATGGTTGGTTACTACAGAAGAATAGATGGCAAAGTGTTAATCTTTTTGAAAAGACAGTTAGATAAAAAGCAATATATGTGCTTAAAGTGTTAACGAAAAGATCATAGTGTGGCACAACTAGTTGTGATTTAACAGAAAAGGGTGGGGGGGAATCCAGCTGAGATAGCAAATGACTTAGTAATTGGCATTAAAGAATATCAAAAGCCATCTTTTAAAACAGAGTTTTAGCTACTAAATAGAGCTAAATTTGTCCCTGTTCATAGAGACATATGGTCCGTTTACAATGTTCTCCACATGGAAAAATCATCACACAGTACAAATAATAAGGCCTTAAGTACAGTTAATAATAACAGTATACTAATTTAGAAAAAAGAAGTAGAAATGCTACATAGGGTGATTTCAAGATTAAAGAGTTGTTTAGGGGTATCCTGGTGCCTTGGTTGAGTGTCTGGCTCTTGATTTTGGCTCAGCTACTCATATCGGGGTCATGGGATTTAGCTCTGTGTCAGGCTTGACACTTAGCATGGAGACTACTTAGGATTCTATCTCTCTCTCTCTCTCTCTCTCTCTCTTTCTCCCCCTCCAATTCATCATTCTCTCTCCTCTCTTTTTCCAAAAAAAAAAAAAAAAAGCTATTTAAAATTTCAGGTTAGGAATCTCTTTCATCTTAACTTTCTCTTCATTGCCCCTCCCCTTCTCATGATTAATGCTGTCTTGATTCAGCAAATTCACTTTTCTAGCACGTGTTCAACACCTCTACTGACATTAACCAAGTTTGGTTTTATAACCAAATTTTTGTGCTTATTAAAAGATTTTATTTTATTCTAAATTCATTGGCAAGAAATGTTTTATCTATCTTTATGCTGTGGGATTTCTTCTTAACAATTGTATTTAATAATCACAGGCAACTTAAGTTTGTTAGAACTCAGATGTTGACCAGACTTTGGGTGATGTAGTATTTCTTTTTTCTTGTAACTATGATTTCTCAAAGTCTGCAAACCTTTGCAAAACACAATATGCAAATATATTGATACCATTTTCAACATACTTATTAGTCTGGGGAATAGTATTTTAAAGTCCTCTGATACATTAAACTGTAATTCAACAGACCAAGTCCTGCAAATAAATAATTTTAAAGGACTTGGGGTTGAGAAATGACTCCAAATTATTTGTCTTATGGAATTAGGAATAGATGGGAAACAATTTCACCGTCTTTATTTCCCTCACATAAAATCTTTCCTTCCTCCGCCTAAATGTGAGTAAGTTGAGGTAACTTTTTGTGTCTACACTGCCCTGGGTAACATTGCAACTTAAAATAATCAAAATTTAGAGTTATTTCTGGACCCACTTTATCTGATTTCACTAGAATAGAAATGTTAACGAGTGTCACATTGTAGAATATCCTCTAAAGAACTTCATCTTTCATGATATGTTTTTGGTCATTTTCTTTCTCCTCTGAGATTTTGATATCTATTTATCTTCTGGAACTATGGTACCTGTACAGTTTTATCTGTAAATAAGAAATTAAATGGGACAGTTTTGTAACAGATGAGACTCATCTTTCTTATATTTTGACCTTGTCATCTGTTCTCCATTATATGAAGGTATTCCATAGAAGACATTTTAGTGAAATACAGCATGCTATGCTACAGAACTTACTGGGTTAGGACTCGTCATTCCTGAACTAAAATTCTCTAATCATGTTTTCTCAGTTGTCACATGAAGCTGATTATCCCTGCTTGACTGTAGAATTGAAATGGCTAGTAAAATTACCTAAAAGAACTTGGCTCCAAATAGTATTAATAATTCTTAGGAATGTTGAAAATATTGTTTTAATGTTAATATGGTTTTCATATTTTAATATTAATTTTAATGCTATGTATCTGAATGTATTTTTATCATGTTGGTACATCTAAATGCTATTTTTTATGTAAGTCTTAAATGTATTGAAAGCACATTCTATCAGAATGATTTGTTCTAGGACCAACTTTTATGGATTGTGCCTCTAGTATGCACTTAGGAGAGAAGTGATACCATTTTTCATAGCCCGGAATGTGTATTTCTATTATAATCAAAGTTTTAAACAACATAATTCTTAGAGTGATTATATGATGAAAGCAAACCCATGTTACTTCCCATTCTCCATAATTATACCACCATACCTACACTTCCTTGGGCCAAAATTTAAGACTGATCCTTCCATCTCTATCCCTTAACACCACTTATCACAAACAAAGGCATGTGTTTTCTATACTCCTTCCAAATACAGCTGAAATTCTTCCCTTTTTTGCTATTTCCCATCATAAAAAGCTATTCCCTGTCAACAGCCTCTTACACATTGCACCCTGCTGTAGGTACCTAATTGATCTCCTTCCTCCCACTTTTTTGTCGGACTAAGGTTTATTTTCTACAACGCAGTAGATAATCTCCTCAAAATGTAGATTAGATCAGATTGCTCCCTGGCCTTTTGTAACATTTCAGCAAATTGCTATTGCAGGCATCTTCCATGCTATACATAGTCCTATACCAACTGGTCTCATCTGTCTCTCCAGTCTAATTTCTTCTCTTTCTCTCTGGTATCTTCAGGAATATGGGACTTTGTTCTGTATCCTCAAATTTACCATGATGATTTCTACTGTAGGAAATTGTTTTCATTTATCTAAAATATACTTTCTCCAATTTTTCATATTGTTATTTCTTTATCTTTATTTTCCATTCAAATGTCACTCTTTCACACAACTTTTTACTTGTTCCTTACCATTAGCCTGTTATTACTTCATAGTACTTACACATCATCAAACTGATATAATATTGTTTATTTTTGTGTTGATGGACTTAACCACTGTGTCATGAAGTTTATCATCCTTGTTCATCAATGTATTCACTGGGCCTAGAACAATGCTAGGCATAGAGATGTTTGATCCTCTACAAAGAGTTGTTAAATTATTTCAGCTATCAGATTCAAAGACAGTGGGGTAAAAATACAACCACAGAACTCAAGTGACCTTAAACAATAAGGATTAATTTCTCATTTATTAACATGTCTATTTTAGACAAACTAAGGTCTGTATCCTACATCTTCCCACTCCAGGGATCCAGTCTATTAGAAGAGCCACTACATTGGCATTTTTCTGTCACGGTGGCAGAGGGAAAGAGGTCTCACTAGGTTTATCTATTCTCCTATTTGGCCATGACTCAAAACACTGCCTCTAACAATCAGTTGGCCTAAACTAGTCAGATGGCCCAAGCAAACAGAATGTAATACATGGTAAAATACTATTGAATAGGAGGGCAGAGAGATGAAAGTATTTGGCAACACAGTGCAATAAGTATTATAGTCCATAATAATTGACAGAAAGGTAAATTTACTGGGCCATAACTGTAATCAGATACACAATGATATCTGGGAAGTATTGCCAAATTTATCAGCAAATCTCCCTAGATAAAATGTCAGGGATAAAGAACTGGGTTAGATGGAACCAAGGTACCATTTTTCATGGCCCGAAATGTGTATTTCTATTATAATCAAAGTTTTAAACAACATAATTCTTAGAGTGATTATATGATGAAAGCAATGATTTGCTTTTGTTAACATTTATTATATTTTTCGGTTTCCCACTAGCAAACAGATTTTTTTCCTAACATTCTGCTAATTTTAGGAATAAAATAAGTCTAGGAAGGTGGGAAGTGGATTACCTATGTCTTAATACTGCTGGTATAGATGTATTTTTGACCTTTTACAGCCATGCTTATTCTTGTCCTTCTGTTAGTATCTTGCACGCTTAGAACACAATTGACAGAAATTTACTTTGATGGTATGATGTTGATCTGAACTTCCATATCTACAGCTGCTATCATTATTACCACCTGCAAAGAAAAACATTATTACTAATAAAATGATCCATTGGTTTACACAAAGGTGGTGAAGAGTTGTTGATCACCTCATAGGCAAATTAGTTACTGATCAACTCCATTTAAAAAAAATCACATAAAAATTATGAAAATATCTACTTTTATGGAAAATAACTACTTATTATTTTATATTTTAATTTGTCTAATTTTATAGGAAGGTTAAATATAGGACAGATAAACAAAAGAAATATTTGAGACTGAGTCCATTTTGAAAAATGTCCTAATTATAATGCTGATGCCAATCAATGCTCATTTGAATGGAATTAAATTAATCCAGATTGCAGAGGTAATTAAGTCCCTTGTCAGTACCTATTGAGACTACAGAACCTTTACCTTCCCACAATTAACATATTATGTTGGATCAGGAAACATTAGCACTAAAACTAAAAATGAGAGTTTGAACATGCACTGAAAACACAAAAAACTAGAAATTAACTCTACCTAATATTTTGAACTAAATACAAATCACCTAGCATTATATAATTTACACACATCTGGTTTCAAACATTTGATCCGCAATAAATCACTTATTTATAAAACTAGTGATACCAGATCTTCAGGATGCTATAACAAGGCTCAGTGAAATCTTAATTCTTTATGCAAAGACCATCTTAGCTGGAGAATGGGTATTTAAAATCCCAACTGTCATTCTTAATAAAACATAGCTTGTGTTCTAAGCTACTTTTTGATCTTAACCCTTTTTCTTGTTATAAAGCTAAAGTATTTTAATGCTGTTAGAGGTTGTTCACATGGATCACCCTAGCTGTCCCCCAATGCTTGACTATAATCAATTTGTCAACATAAAGAAACTTAGCTCCCACCATCTACCATCCACTTACTTATTTTTCAGTTCTAACTGTATGTGTACAGGCATGTTAGAATTACTACAACTTACTCCTGTGAAAAAAAGATGTTATCAAGTAGAATACAGTTGTTTCATTTAGTATTAAAATAAGCAATGTAGGAGCACCTGGCTTGCTCAGTTGGGAGAGCATATAACTCTTGATTTCAGGGTTGTAAATTCAAGCCCCACATTGTGTGTAGAGATTTCCTAAAAATTAAATCTTTAAAAAAATAAATTAATTTAAAAATAAACAGTATCTTCCAAAGTGAGTTACGTCAGCACCATTCTTCCCCATCACCTTCAATGAAGTTCTTATATATTTGTAGTATATTGATTCTGTTATACAGTCCACATTCTATTGAGATCCTTCTCCATCCTAGATTTTTTAAAAATATGCAGAAAGTTCAGTGGGTTTTGACAAATGCTTAGTATCATATATAGGCCATTCTTTTTACTCACAGTGGTTATGTTGAGTAAAGTCACTGTGAACACCGAATTTTTAAATATTGAGCCATTGCTTCTAAGAGGAATTAAGGGTGAGGTTTCTACTATATTTTGATCGTGACATTTTTGTAACCAATTAATACATAACCTTTCCAAATGTGTGTTTCTGTTTATAGACACTGTGTGTGTGTGTGTGTGCATGCGTGTATAGGATTCATTGACATTGATCTCAAAGCCAACAGCATTATAACTTATGTCTGAATGAAGCTTTTCTTTATTTTTTAAATTTTTTAATGTTTATTTCTGAGAGAGAGAGAGAGAGCATCAGCAGGGTGAGAGTCAGAGAGGGAGACACAGAATCTGAAACAGGCTTCAGGCTCTGAGCTAGTTGTCAGAGCCCGATGTAGGGCTCGAACCCACGAACCTGAGATCATGACCTGAGCCGAAGTCGGCTGCTCAACCAACCAGAGCCATCCAGGCACCCCTGAATGAAGCTTTTCTAATACATATATTTAATTTGTAAAGAATAACAAAGCCTTTTTTCCTTAGGAACAGTCATAGTATCTCTCATAAAGCAAAAGCTTTACTTGCGTAAAGTTTATCGGTTTTTCTTTCAGACTGTGAATCTGATCTTATATCTGAAAACTCATGATTTGTCTTACAATTTTCTCTATGAATTCTATAATTTTGAATTTACATTTATGTCTATGGTCCATTTTGAGTTAAATTTTGTGTAAGATGCAGGCATTAAGTTTTGTGTTTGTACTTACTGTTTGATTCTTGTGCATACGGACATCAAATTTTTCCAGCACCAATTATTAAAAAAGGCTATCTTTCTATAATGAATTGCCTTTGTGCTTTGGTCAAATATCCATTCACTTTGTTTGGGTTGGCTTATTTTAGTGCTGTCTTGTTCCATTAATGTGTCTTTTGTTTTGCTAATACCACACTCTATTGATTACCATGGCTTTATTGAAATCAGGTTATTCTGAGCACTTTCACTTTGATTTTCTTTTTCACATGATGCTTTAGAAATTTCCTTTTGCTTTAGCCATTCCAGGACCTTTGCTTTTCCATATAAATTTTAGAGACAGTTTGCCAATATTGACAGAAAGCTTCCTGGGGTATTGAAATTATATTGAATCTATAGATAAAATTAGGAACAAATGGAATCATAATGTTAAGTTATTTCCTCCAAAAAAACAGTCTCTCTCTAATTATATAGATTTTCTTTAATTTCTTTATCTGTTTTCTAGTTTTCCGTATGTGCATTGTACACGTATTTTGTTAACTGACACCCAAGTACTTTGGTGCTTTTATAAATGGCACTGTTTTCCTTAATTTCACACTGCAGTCATTCACTGTCCGTACATGGGAAAGTGATTGACATTGGTATATTAATCTTGTATCTTAATATCGTTCTAAACTTGCTTAACAGTTCCAGCCATTCATTTGTAGATTCTTGGGGATTTTCTATGTGGACAATCGTGTTGTTTATGAAAACTGAAAGTTTCATTTCTTTTTTTTAATCAGAATAATCATTATTCCCTTTTCTTGCCCTTTGCCTTTGCTAGTCCTTCTGGGGAAACGAAAAAAATTTAGTGCGGTAATAGAGTAGGGCATCCAAATCTTATTTTCAGTCCTAACAAGGAAACATTCATTCTCTCACCATAAAGTATGGTTTTCTTTTTTCACATGTATCTTCCTATGCTAAGTGTATTGACTTGTTCATGGTGCTGTAATAAACTAACAAACTGGGTGGCTTAATAGAAATTTCTTGTCTCATAGTTCCAGGCTAAAAATTTATAATAAAATGAAAAAGATAAACTATATCTTATTTACATTTTAATGAGAGATCCTTCTATAAATATTTTAATCTTAAATATTTTATATTGTGTGTTAACTCTTCAAAACTTTCATTTATAGAATTTGTTCATTGTTCATTACAATACTATAAATATCTCTTTTTTCTTTGCAAAAGGCAAAAATTTTGACAGTGTTTGCCATCAAAGTTTGGCAGTTTACTGATAATCTTAGATAAGTAATTATAGGAATCATCACATAAAATACAGAAAACAAATGAAACCTAACTAATTATGACCATAGGCTTACTGTCTGAGAAACCAGTTAAGCTAGAATTGGCATTCTAGTAAGTCCTAAACTCTGACAATTGGCATGCATGCTTCTATTTAACTTAGAATCATCTTAATTGAAAAAGATTTATATAAATAAATTGGTTTTGAAGTTTTAACAAATATCAAGAAAAGTTGTACCTGCGTTCCAAAAGCAATATGTTTATGAAATGATAAGTATTGTGTTTCCATATCAAAACCTAGATATCTGCTTAAGATAAAATGGACTCAGAGCAAAAATTAATTTAAAACATGACACATGGCAATTGTTAGATGGAATGTAACTTATTAATTCACATCTGTTCCTATGCCCCACTTTCTGGATAATTCATTGATCTTTTTATATTTTGTATTTAAAATACTCATAATTCATTATAAAATAATATAAATAGACATGAAATTAAAACAAAAGAACATTCATGTCTCCGTGAATTTGAAAAATTACCAAATTCCAACTTTCAAAATTACAAGACAGAAATGTTTTAAAATAATTATATCTTTTATAATAGTTTATTGTGAAGTTGGTTTCCATTTAACACCCAGTGCTCATCCCACAAGTGTCCTCCTCCATGCCCATCACCCCCCTTCCCCTCCCCCCACCCCATCTGCCCTCAGTTTGTTCTCAGCATTCAAGAGTGTCTCATGGTTTGCCTCCCTCCCTCTCCCCCACTATTTTCCCCCTTCTTTGCCCCCACGGTCCTTCGTTAAATTCCTCCTAATCCTCCTATATGTGAAAACATATGGTATCTGTCCTTCTCTGCCTGACTTATTTCACTCAGTGTAACACCCTCAAGGTCCATCCATGTTGCTGCACATGGCCAGATTTCATTGTTTCTCATTGCCATGTAGTATTTCATTGTATAAATATACCACATCTTCTTGATCCATTCATCAGTTGATGGACACTTAGGTTCTTTCCATTTTTTGGCTATTGTTGAGAGTGCTGCTATGAACATCAGGGCTCATGTGCCCCTAGGCATCAGCATTTCTATATCCCTTGGGTAAATTTCTAGCAGTGCTATTGCTGGGTCATACAGGAGTTCTGTTTTTTGAGGAACCACCACACTGTTTTCAAGAGGGGTTGCAACAGCTTACATTCCCTAAAATAAATACTTTTATAGAAAATAACATAGTTTCTGGGGCACCTGGGTGGCTCAGTCAGTTAAACATCTGACTCTTGGTTTTGTCTCAGGACATGATCTTGCGGTTTCATGAATTTCAGCCCCGCATTAGGCTCTGGGATGAAAATGGAGCCTGCTTGGTATTATTTGTTTCTTTCTCTCTCAAAATAAATAAATAAGCATAAAAAATAGTTTCTGTAAAAAGTGGTTAAAAGCCATTGAAAAGAGAGTTCTTAACTTTCTATTATATAACAAAGGTTAAAAAAATTGGCTTATGTATGTTCAGCACACTTCTTATAAAATAAGGAGGTAGATGATATAATTTTTTCAAAAGAACATTTGTTTTCTCCTGCTAAATGTGCCTCTTTTAACATTACCTGTGTCAGTTAACAGTGCCACCAGCCTCACAATTATTTATAGATCCAGGATTGGAGTGATTATTTCTGGATCAGCCCCCTGAATATACAACCCCATCTGGATTTATAACCTTTGAAAACTTACATTTCTGTGTTTTCTGTCTCTCTTGTCTGAAATAGTCTTACTATGGATAATCTTAGAATAAAAATATCACCAAGCAATTGAAAATATGAGTCTAACTCTTAGAATAGAGAACAAGCTCGGCTACCTTAAAGTAAAGGAGGTCCATCATGAGGACACTGTACTCTAGGGCAAGTCTGGATGCTCTAAAGGAAGAGATACAGGCACAGAATCCCTTTCTTTATTTTCTTTTTTGAAAATTTTTTTAATGTTTTCATTTTATTTTTGAGAGAGAGAGAGACAGAGTGCAAGTGGGGAAGGACCATAGAAAGAGGGAGACACAGGATCTGAAGCAGACTCCAGGATCTGAGCTGTTGGTACAGAACCTAACTCAGCTCGAGCTCACGGATTATGAGATCATGACCTGAGCAGAAGTCTAATGCTTACCCTGCTGAGCCACCCAGGTGCCCCACACAAAATCTCTTTCTAAGGGGGTTATAATGTATATCAGAAAACACCAATGAACTCTGAGGATACTAATCATCAATCAAAATATCAAGACATATACATAAAGGGGTTCCTGGGTGGCTCAGTAAGTTAAGTGTCCAACTTCGGCTCAGGTCATGATCTCAAGGTTGGTGGTTTGGGCCCTGTGTTGGATTCTGTGCTGATAGCTCAGAGCCTGGAGCTTGCTTCACATTCTGTGTCTCCCTCTCTCTCTCTCTATCCCTCATTCACTCTCACTCTGTCTCTGTCTCAAAAATAAATAAACATTTAAAAAAAGGTATATACATAAAGGTGGATAATAACATTCTGGATAATGTTTACATACCTAATGTAACATTAGGTATATACATCTGTTTTCAACATTATGTGTATGTGTATATATATAGATATATATATATATACACACATATGTATATGTATATATATAAATTCTAGTAAATTTAAGAATGATAAATAGTATGTTTCAATGTATATCTAGGCGTGATGTGCTTCATAAACAAAGAGGTAAATGCTGCATTATTTTGTCATGACTAACACAACATTTCATAGTTAAAATATTAAAATACAAAAATTCATGAGTGCTTACTTAATAAATGAACATTAATTAAATAAACTACAAATTTACTTATCTCTATTGATTTAAATAAGTTTCTCTGACACATTATGCAGATCTTACAGTATAGAGGACAATTGACTATTTTGTAAAGTAAAACAAGGAGAAAACATATAAAGAATATTTTTTTCTAGGTCTCTACTCATTTTGCTGTATTTGAACCCTAGAAAGCAATACATTTTGTTCCAGGAAATGCATAAGAGTAAAGTGAAGTATGCAGGAGTTGGGTATATATATCCCATTTCAAATGAAATAAGTTGCTTTAAGAAGGTTCAGTAAATCATTTACAGACTCACCTCATTTTTCATTGATGACTCCTCTCTTTCCAAATGTGATGTAAGCTTAGTATAACACATTTATTATATAAAATGGAAATATATGCACACTAATTTGGCACACAGTTGTATTAAACCCATGATCTCACTTCGAATGGAGAAATAATTAGGAGAGTGAGTCTTAAAAGAAAAATTGGTAGCTATTTATTCTGGATTCCTCAAAGTGATTTCTATATTGTTGTAGAATATTGGTTCTCAAATTTGGTGCCATATGCGAATCACTTGTGAAGTTTTTTTTTTTTTTAACATACTAATACTCCAGCCACACTTTGTTCATAAGTATTTTGTAAAGTTTCCTGTCTAGTGTGAAGATTTCATAATGCTAATGTGTATAAGACTTGCCAGAGGCTAATGGGTTGAAGAATTTTATATGGTGGAAAAATACATGTCCATATTTTAGAATTTTATTTTATTTTCCTATATTTTATAATTTTAAATATTTAAGTTATGATATAACATATGCATGTATAGGTGTCAAACACACTTATGTGTGCAATATGTCATATCATCTAATGTTATTTTTAATGAAGGTCATATTTGGGAGATAGACATATTTTGTTTGCATTATTAAAGTTATTATTTCTTACTTTTTATTAAATATTCTCAGTATTCTGTATAATGGTAAATTTTCCTCAATATATAAAACTAATTTAGTCTTTGTCCATCAAATCTGAGATATGCTATTTGCTGTGATAAAAAGATAAGATGGATACAAAGGAATTATTGCTATTAGGACTTTTAGTTGCAAATTCCACTTATTATCCTAGCTCACTTATGCAAATTCATAGGAGCATTGAACTTAAGAAATGGGAGCTGTTTGAATCAAACCCATTTGAAATGTCATTGCTAATCTCTCTCTGTGCCAGTCCTCATCAAGTGTGACCTTCCTGATTGCTTGTTACAGCTTGACATAAATGTAGTGTAACCACCCCAGTGCTATAATTGACTTTAAACTGCAGTATAGCCATGATCCCTTTCAGTGATCTAATAATTCCGTGGCACAAATATCATTCATTTGTTTCAATAATTATTATTGACACCTTGCATTGTCTGCATCTCTAAAACAAGCTGAATAAGAACAATGAGTCTTATATTTCATCCAGACGATATTACTGAACTAAGATATCTTCATGCCTTATTATAAAATAAAGTATGTTTCTTTTCCTTTTGTGCAAGTAGGGGAAAATGGAGAGGCAGTCGAGTGTCAAACTATACTTTTGGTGTGTGTGGTAAGAACATTTAACATAAGATTTTTCCATTTTAAATACTTAAATGCACAATTCAGCATTGTTAACTGTAGGAACGATGTGTTATGTTTCAGACCTCTAGAACTTAATCATGTTGCATAACTGAAATTTTATAATCTTGGATAGCCGGTCCCTGTCAACTACCATTCTACTTTATTTCTAGTTCAATTATTTTGTATTCCACAGATAGGTGAGATCACACAGTATTTGTCTTTCTCTGTCAAATTTATCTCACTTAACATTTTGAGTCATAGTACTTCCATGTTGTCACAAATGGCAGACTTTCTTTCCTTTTGTGGCTGTATAGTATTCCATTGTATATATATACTGCATTATCCTTCTCTGCTTATCTATTGATGAATATTAGGTTGTTTCTATTTGTTGAATATCATAAATATACTGAAATGAAAATAGGAGTGCAGATATTTCTTCAATAATGTTTTCATCAGTATGGTTTTCAGTGTATGTCTTTCATGTCATTGGTTAAGTGTATTCCAAAGTATTCTAACTTTTTTGATGATATTATAAATAATATTGCTTTCCTAATTTCCTTTTCAGATAGGTCATTGTTATTGTATGGAAATGCCACTGAATTTTGTGTGCTAATTTTATATTTGGTAATTTTACTGAATTTGTTGATTAGTTCAAATGGTTTTTTTTGTAGCTTCTTTAGGTTTTTTATATAAAGATGGTGTCACATGAAAAAAATTTTTTGACTTCTTCCTTTATAATTTGCATGCACTTTCTTTTTCTATACCTAACAGTTATAGCTAATTTTTAGTACTATGTGAATAGAAGTGGTGAGAGTTGGTATCCTTGACTTGTTCCTGATACTAAAGGAAAAGCTTTCAGGTTTTTGTCCTTAAGACGGGTGTTAGTTTGTGGTCTTTGGACTTTTCTTTTGTTGAGGTATATTCCTTCTATACCCAGTTGGAGACTTTTTTTTAATAATGGAAGTGTTTTGAATTGTAACTGATTTTTTCTTTTGATTCATTGAGATGCTCACGATTCTTATCCTTTATTAATGTGATGTAGCACATCAGTTAATTTGCATAAGATGAATCATCCTGGCATCCCAGGAATAAATCTCACTTGGTCATGGTGTATGATCAATGTAATGTGCTTTGGAATTAAGTTTGTGGGTATAGTGTGGAGGATTTTTGCATTTCTATTCATGATAATATTGTAATATTGGTTTGCAGTTTTCTTTATTTGTAGTGTCTTTGTCTACCTTTCATAGTTGGTTAATTCTAGCCTCATAAAATTATTTTGGAAGTGTTCCCTCCTATTCATTTTTTGAAAGTTCAAGAACTATTGGCCTTAATTCTTTAAATATTGGGTAAAATTCACCAGTAAAACCATCTGCTCCTGGGCTTGTCTTTGTTGGTGGGATGGTTTTGCTTACTGACTTCACCTCCATTCTAGTTGTAGATCTACTCAAATTTTGTATTTCTTCATGATTTGGTCTTGGTAGCATGTGTGTTTCTGAGGTTTGCCATTTTCATTTATCTTTTCAAAACATAAATCTTAGTTTCTTTGATTTTATTCTATAGTTTCAGTTTCTAATTTGTTTATTTCCACTTTAATCAAGATTAGTTGCAATTAAATTTGCATCAAATTCATGGGGCAGCTGGGTGGCTCAGTCAGTTAAGTGTCCAACTTCGGCTCAGGTCGTGATGTCATGGTTTGTGAGTTCAAGCCCTGCATCTGTCAGCACAGAACCTGAAGCCTGCTTCAGATTCTGTATCTCCCTTTCTCTCCCTGCCCGCCCCCCTCCCCGCATGTGCATTCTCTCTCTCTCAAAAATAAACATTTAAAAAATTAAATACACCCCCCCACACATATATACACATAGCACTGTATACAGTGTATAGCTATGTAGAGTGCTATATTTTAATGTATTTCTGGAGGGAGGGGAATTTAGCAACATGTATGATATTAGCTTTTTCTTACCAGTTAAATCATTTTAAAAATATATTTAAGCAATATACTTTATTTTTCCAGTTTTACTGAGAAATAATTGACATACATCATTGTATAAGTTTAAGGTATGAAGTGTGATAGTTGGCTTTTATCAATACTGTGAAATGATTACCACAGTAAGTTCCGCTAACTTCTATCTTCTCACATAAATGTGACAAAACAAAAGAAAGAAAAAAAGAAGGAAAAAAAATCTTGTAATGAGAAATTGTGATTTACTCTTGACTTTCCTCTAAATCCTACAGCACTGTTAGGTGCAGTCATCCTGTGGTATAACTGGAAATTGCGGGGTGCCTGGGTGGCTCAGTCAGTTAATTGTCTGACTCTTGATTTTGGCTCAGGTCATGATATCAGGGCCATGGGGACTGAACATGGAGCCTGATTAAGATTCTCTTTCTCTCTTTCTGCCCCTCCCCATTCATGCTCTTTCTCTCTCTCTGCCTTTCAAAGAGAGAGAGAGAGAGAGAAGAAAGAAAGAAAGAAAGAAAGAAAGAAAGAAAGAAAGAAGGAAGGAAGGAAGGAAGGAAGGAAGGAAGGAAGGAAGGAAGGAAAGAAAGAAAGAAAGAAAGAAAGAAAGAAAGAAAGAAAGAAAGAAAGAAAGAAAGAAAGAAAGAAAGAAATTGTACCTTTTGATCACATTCCTCCAATTCCTCTTCCCTCTACCATCCAACTCTGGTAACTACAAGTCTTGATACTTTTATAAGTTTGCTTTGTTGTGGTGTTTGTTGTTGTTGTTATTTTGTTTTAAATTCCACGTATGAGTGACAATATATGGTATTTCCTATTCTTTGTCTGCCTTATTTCATGTAGCATTAATGCTTTCAAGCTCCATCGGTGTTGGTGCCAATGGTAGGATTTCCTTATTTTTTTATGACTGAATAATATTCTGCTTGTATACCACATCTTCTTCATCCATTCATCCATTGATGAACATACAAGTTGTTTCCATGTCTTGGCTGTTATACCTAATGCTGCTATGAACATGGGGATATAGATATCTTTTCAAGTTAGTGTTTTTATTTCCTTTGGTATCTTCTTAGAAATGGGATTGCTGGAGCATATGGTAGTTGTATGCTTAATTTTTTGAGGATCCTCCATACTGGTTTCCATCCTCCAAATAGATTTCCACACTATTTATAATCACACCAGCAGTGTGCAAGGGTTGCCATTTTTTCCAGCCAACACTTATTATCACATGTCTTTTTTATGAGGACCATTCTAACAGGTGAGAAGTGATACCTCATTGTAGTTTTAATTTTAAGTAACATATTTTAAAGGAGAAGATAGATGGTTGTTCTACCATGTGTTAAAATGTGAGTATAGAATTGTTACAATGTTTTGCTGATGTTTTCATTACATAGTCTTACATTTGTTTCTTAGCAAATATTATGATTTAAATAGCACATATATAGTAAAGAAAAGTGTCCGATTAAGGCTGATTTAAATACTAACATGTAACATGTAAAGGAAGAAAACATGTTTTCTTTATGTCATGTGAGGCATCAATACAGGTTTTAACCAAATGTTATTAATGTCCTATGTAGAAATAGTTTATAGACTGTTTGCAAAGCTAAGTGGAAAAATGTGCTACCATCTTAGCTAATCAGTGCGTTAATTTTGCCATATATCTGGTTATTTATACTATGGGTTAAATTTATTAGTTTTCCTTTTTTGTCAGTTGTTTTTGAAGACTGTAATGCCTTTTAGGGAAAGTGACCCTAAAAATCTCTTCGGTTTTTTTTAAAGCAAAATAAGTAGTACAGCAAACAAATTGCAGCATTGATCAAAGGAGTCAAAATGTTTGGTATGTATGATGTCCAATACCTTCTAGAAGTTATTTTCCTACTGAATCATCTATAACATCTCTTTATCGCTCACCCATCTTCTGAACATTACAACTGAAAGAAATAATGGTGAGGGTGTCCCAGACACACTTGGGAGCTGATAGTAGTGAATATATCATAAAGAAATGAAATGAGATGAGAGAGAATGCCTGGGGAGCCATTGCAGTGGGATAAAGCATTACCTCTCTCAGTGGCAGTCTTAGGATCTCTGATGAACATTCCAGGTGAAGAAAACAGATACAGAATATCTTTACTTTCATTTAAAAACTTGTAACCACAAAAATGGCTTTCTCATCCTATGTGGCAAAATAATAGTTACTTGGATGAGCAAAGAATGTAATTGAAGTACCTATTCTGGAAACATGACTCTCCTTTAATCTATTCATAATGTCCATTTATCTGATGACATGACTGCTCACATAATTCAATGTGACCATAATTTTAGTCATTTCAGATATGGATACATGACATCTGGTTGCCAGGGAAAGGCCCATGAAATCAATCTTCCATGCTTTCTTTAAACCATTTATGCAAGTTATCACTTTATACAAGTATATTTTTTATGTTTACCTGTGTTCTAAATAAAATACAATCACTCCATGAAGAATTGTTAGTTTTCAGTTATAATAGTCTGTGCCTGATGTTCAAACTATATGCCAAAACTACTGATAAAGAGAAGCTATTTCTCTCTTTTAATAAATGCTTTTCTATATCAAAAAGCACCAAATGGTAGTGAATCATAGAATTTACTTAAAATCTGAAATGTAGTTCTTTAAAAACTCAGAGTCTGAAATATGATTCTCCAAAGTTCTTTCTTAATAGGAGTTGTGAAGTGTTATATATGAAGATTTCTTAACAGTGTGCCCAAAATTTAAGAAGTGTTCTATAATATTTAGTGATTACTACATCTGTTCACCAATGATTGTTGCCCAAAGTTGTTTAAATTTTTTTTTAAATGTTTTATTTATTTCTAGGAGAGAGACAGAGAGACAGAGAGAGAGAGAGACAGCGTGAGCAGGGGAGGGTCAGAGAGAGAGGGGGTCACAGACTGAAACAGGCTCCAGGCACCCAGGCGCCCCTGTTTAAAATTTTTTAAAATGTTTATTTATTTTTGAGAAACAGGGAAACAGAGCATGAGCAGGAGAGGGGCAGAAAGAGAGGAAGACAAGAATACAAAACAGGCTCCAAGCTCTGAGCTGTTAACACAGAGCCTGACATGGGGCTTGTGAGATCATGACCTGAGCCAAAACCAAACACTTAAGCAACTGAGCCACCCAGATGCTCTCCAAAGTTGTTTTATATTGTTATAAGAAAACTGCATAGAATAATGCTGTTTATAACAAAGTTTATGACTTATTATTGGGTAATGAAGGCAATTAATGAGGTGCAATTTGTATTTTAAATCTAAAACAATATGAGATAGGATAGACTATAATTGGATTACATGGAAAGTAATGTGTTTCATAAAGTATGGATATTGTTTCTGAAGTATTTTTTTTCAGATTATGTCTCCTTATCATAGGCATGCATGACATGTGGTTGTGATGTGAATATTTTACTTACTGTGGTCAGATTTAGATAAAAGTCACAGGTCTAAGTTAAATCATCTAATGAGTTAACCTTAGAAAGTTTAAAACTATTTGCTATTCTTTCTGAAACTTTTTTTAATGTTTTATTTATTTCTGAGAGAGAGAGTGAGTAAGTGAGCAAGGGAGGGTCAGAGAGAGAGGGAGACAGAATCTGAAGCAGCCTCCAGGCTCTGAGCTTACTAACTGTCAGCACAGAGCGCAACATGGGACTCGAACCCACGAACCTTGAGATCATGACCTGAGCCGAAGTCACTTAACTGTGCCCCAAGTTCACTGATCTTTTTATCTGCAGTGTCTAATCTAGGACATACATCTAATGACATTTTCACTTCAGATATGATAGTCTTTATAACTCAATGTTTACTTTGAGATTTTATTTTTCTATTGCTCTCCCTATGCTCATGTTTTGTCTATCTTCTTGGGCATAAGAAGTATCATGTTTAGGAGCACCTGAGCGGGTTAGTCGGTTGAGTGTCTGACCTCGACTCAGGTCATGATCTCACAATTGGTGAGTCTGAGTCCCGCATCTGGCTCTGTGCAGACAGCTCACAGCCTGGAACCTGCTTTGAATTCTGGGTCTCCTTCTCTCTGCTCCTCCCTCACTCATGCTGTTAAAAAAATGTTAAAAAAAAAAAAAAGTATCAGGTTTAGAGAGTCATTTCAAAGTCCTTTTCTGCTACTTCTGTCTTCTTTGTCATCTCTTAGGCTGGTCTAACGATTTCTTTTGTACGTGTACGTGGGTCATAAGTTCCTATTGTTTGCATGCCTGGCAAGTTTGAACTGGGTTTTGTGATCTTTACATTATTGGATATTGAGTTTCTTGCGTCATTTTACATAATTTATTATGATATATAATTAAGTTATTTGGAATCAATTGGGTCATTTCAAGTTTCTTTTTTTTAATTAACAAGACTTATATGTTAGATCAGTTTTAGGTTCACAAATTTTTATTAGATACATTACAATGTAGATTAATTAATCTGTAACATTTTTTCCCTCATTCTTTTCTGCATGTATTTTTTTTTTTTTTTTTAGAGAACAACAATCCAGTTTACTGGGGACAATCAAAAGGATAATTTATCCCTCCTAAAAGTCAAGTTGATCCTAAAAATAAGAGTCTTATCTTTTCCATACTCCTATATAATCAATACAATTTCTTTTAAAGGTAAGATAGGATTAAGTCAAATACCTTGAAATATCCAAAAGTGGCTCGCAGAGATTGTAAACTCAAACAAGCAGATATAAATCTAATTCTCAATGATCAAAATCTGGAGGAAAAACAGATACTTGCAAAGTGTGTTTTTGTATTAGTATGAGGTTTTAAGAATATTCCTACTGCACTCTTTCCCAATACTTATTTAGTCCTTTTGTAAATTATCATGTGTTGGGGCACCTTGGTGGCTTAGTCAGTTAAGCGACTGACTTCAGCTCATGTCACAATCTCACAGTTCATGAGTTTGAGCTGCGCGTGAGGCTTTGTGCTGACAGCTCAGAGCCTAGAGCCTGCTTTGGATTTTGTGTCTCCCTCTACCTCTGCCCCTCCCTTGCTTGTGTTTTATCTCTGTCTCTCTCTCTCTTTCTCTCAAAAATAAATTATAAATATTAAATTCTTTTTAAAAAGAAAATGATCATGTGTTGTTTAACATAATAAATGAATAAGAAATAAATATGTTAAGAGTATTTTCAGGTGTGCCTAGGGGGCTCAGTCAGTTGAAATCCAACTTTGGCTCATGTCATGATCTCATGGATTATGAGTTTGAGCCCTTCAATGTGGAGCCAGCTTCAGATCTTCTGTCCATTCTCTCTCTGTCCCTTCCGCACTAATGTTCTAGCTCTCAAAAATAAATAGAAATTTAAAAAATATCTTCAATTTCCTTCCCTTTCTCTTGACATTTATACTTTATTATCAGTAATTAGAAAAAAAGCTGTTCCTCAAAATAAAATTAGATGACTTCACTTTAAAGAGATTAAAGTTTCAGGAAGGGGCGCCTGGGTGGCACTGAGTCAGTTGGTTAAGCGCCCGTCCGACTCATGGTTTGTGGGTTTGACGCCTGTGTTGGGCTCTGTGCTGACGGCTCAGAGCCTGGAGCCTATTTCAAATTCTGTCTCTCTTTTTCCCTCTCTTCCCCACCCCTGCTCACGCTCTATCTCTGTCTCTCAAAGGTGAATAAATGCTAAAAAGAAAAAAAAAATCAGAGAACTTGAAGGTACAGTAATAAAAGCTATCCAGAGTTAAAGACAGTAAAACATAGAGAAATGTGAGACATATGAATGATTGGAGTTCCAGAAATCAGAGAAGAGGAGCTAGAAAACCTGAAAATTTTATATGTACATATATTACTATCTATACATATACATACTATATAGTATATAGTATGTATATATATATATATATATATATATGTAACAATTTGATAAAAATTACTAAGATCCAAAACCTCCATGAACACAAATCATAAAATACCTAAAGAAAGCTGCTAAAGGACATGTCAATAAAATTAGGGAAAATAAATACTAAGCTCTTAAAGACATAGAAAAATAACATATCAGTTATAGAGGAGCAAAGAATAACAAACTTGTGAAAAAAATGCAAGCGAGGAAGAGCATTGATATTTTTAAAACATTAAAAAAAATTACTCTCACCCTACACTTTGTTAACAGCAGAATACCTATTGAAATCAAGGCAAAAGAAGTACTCTTTGGCTACAGAATACTGAAATAATGCATGTGTTAGTCAGTCTATTACAAACTATTACAGCCTAAGTGGATTACACAGTAACCATTTATTTTTTACAGTACCAGAGGCTTCAGGTCTGAGTTAAGGGTGTCAGGCAGATTTAGGTTCTGAGGTGGATTCATTCTAGTTTATAGATACCCACCTTCTAGCTGTTTTCTCACATCATGAGAGGATGAGAGAAAGCTCTCTGTTCTTTCCTTATAAGGGCACTAATTATATCATGAGGACCCCATCCTCCTGACCTCATCTAAACCTACTTACTCCCCCAAAGTCCCATCTCCAAAGGGGGTTAGGGCATCAACATATGAATTTGGGGGAGATGTAATTCAATCCCTAGCTATTCATTGTGTACATACCTTCACTACAAGAAATAACCTTAATTCCTTCTCCATATCACTTGTTAATTCTTACTGATGCACCTTTCTTTTTATATATTTGTCTCTTTTTCATTTCCAGTATTATCAACTTACTTGTAGTTATAATCACTATGCTTAATTTATTAAACTCACTTACATTCTTCTGTTATAGTATACTCAAATCATATTGACTTTTGTTGTTACTTAAACACCCTAAGATGTTCTTACTTATGGTTCCCTTCCTACTGCTGGTGGAAACCATCTCCTATATCCTGTCATGGCTGATCTTTCCTAGTTAATCAGATCATCAGCTACCTCCACTGAGGAGTGTTCTTTGTTCTTCTTCATGTTCCTCACTCCTAGACACTATTTATCCCATTTGTAACAGTTGCTACTATCTGTACTTGTTCATTTACTTGCTCATGTTTTTAGTCTCAGTTGTTTTCCCTTCAGTGGGTATCAAGGTAACAACTGTTATCTATATTCCTGGCACTTAGAAAAATACCTTGGAAGAAATTATAATCACATGATTATTGCAAATTTCTGTTTCATTTAGTTTTTTATGTGTGGTTTTCCTTTCTAGATTTTACTCTTATTTCATTCTTTTGTATTTCAGTTTGTTCGACAGGTTTTGAAACATAAATATGGTTTGGTCATCATCATGCATCTTTTTTTTTCTTTTTTTTTTTTTAGATTCAAGCTACATATGGTGTAGTTTCAGGAGTAAAATCTAGTGATTCATCATATAACACCCAGTGCTCATCCCAACATGTTGCCCTTCTTAATCCCCATCACCCACCCAGTCCAATCCCTCACCCACCTCCACTCCAGCAGCTCGAAGTTTGTTCTCTATATTTCAGAGTCTCTTATGGCTTGCCTCTCTCTCTGTCTTTATCTTACTTTATTTTTCCTTCACTTCCTCTATGTTCATCAGTTTTGTTTCTTAAATTCCACATATGAGTGATAGCACATATTTGTCCTTCTCTGATTGACTTATTCCACTTAGGATAATACACTCTAGTTCCATCTATGTTGTTGCAGATGGCAAGATTTAATTCTTTTTGATTGCTGAGTAATATTCCATCCTATACATATACTGCCTTTCCTTTATGCATTCATCATACATCTTTGAATACTGGATTGAGTAGAGTTTACTCTATCTTTTAGAGAGCCCAACCTGATCCAGTACTCAGAGATATGTATTCATGTGTGCATACACATGCACACACATACACACTTCCTGCATTATTCTTGGTTATTACCTCAGCTTCAACTTATTGCAGCTTTCCCTAAACTCTATTTCACCAAACCACCCCTGACCTCTGTTGTAGAAGGTAATTCTATATGGTCCTTCACAGGATATTTTACTTTACATTCCTAGTGACACAAACCACTCACAGTTTGTCTCCACACAAAATCATAAGTTCTCAGTGTATGGATCTTTCTATTTTCATTTTTTCCTTCTTGTTATTCTTTGCACTTTGCAGGTCATAAGTAATCAATGTGTACCCCACGTATGAAAGTACACTAAAATTCTATTTTCTCATCTCCCGTTCAGGATTATAAGAAAACTGCTTAAGAAGGAAGGAAGGAAGGAAGGAAAGAAGGAGGGAAGGAAGGAAGGAAAGAGGAAGCAAGGAAGGAAGGAAGGATGGAGGGAAGGAAGGAAAGGAATGCTTTAGTGAGATCTATCTTCTAAAGATGCATTGCATCCTCCTCTACTTAGCATCATTGATGCAAATTACGTACATACAAAGAATCCCTGTTCTTCCTCTTAGATGTTTAATTATTCTGATTTAAAGAACAAAATCAAAGTTTCAAGTTTGAATTAAGGCTTTATTTATTCATTCTGTGATCATGTCATCATCTATCCATAGTGTAATATTTCCTCCTTAGAATTATTTTAGTTCTTATTTCTTTTGTTAATATTTATTTATTTTTGAGAGCAAGAGAGTGAGAGACAGACAGAGAGAGAGAGAGCAGGGGAAAGGCAGTAAGAGAGGGAGACAGAGAGAATTCCAAGCAAACTCTGTGCTGACGTGGGGCTTGAACTCACCAACCATGAGGTTACAACCTGAGCTAAAATCAAAAGTTGGACACTCAACTGACTGAGCCACCCAACTGCCCCCAGAATTCTTTATATATTAGTACATAATATTTATTAGTGACAATTGACTCCTTCACAGAATAGATGATTTTTTATTTGAAATTCATTATATATATATTTTATATATATATATATTTATATATTTTATATATATATTTATATATAGTTATATATAATGAATATATATTTATATATATTTATATATAGTTATATATAATGAATATATATATATTTATATATAGTTATATATATAATGAATATATTATATATTATATATTATATATTACATTATATATATACTATATATTAATATGTTATATATTAATATATTAATAGATATAATATAATGTATATTATATCTATTAAAATATAATATAATATAAATATATTGATATATATACACTATATTATTCATTTTTTGAACTCTGGTGTATTATCCAGTGCATTATTTTACATAAAATACAGTAACACTCTTATTAACTGTTCAAATCTGGTTGTCTAATTGTAGATGATGCTACCATTGCCTGTGGTCCTTGTTATAACTACATTGCTGAGCAAACCTATATATGGAAGCAAAATCTTCACAATAATCTCTATTTCCAACAAAAAAAACTTTGAGTCACTTTGAGGAAGAGAAAGGTTAGAAATCACTGGGTTATTATTCTGCTTCCCAGTCAATTCATATTCTGTTCTACTTACTGTTCCAAATTCCTTCCTCTTTCCATTTCCCAGTACTTGCTCTCCATTTCCTTTTCTCAGCTGATACACTTGCATTGTATTTCACAAAAAATAGAAGCAATTAAAAAAATTTTTTACATTCTCCCTCTATCAAATTTTGTGACCTATTTTCTTCCTAACCAGATATTTTCTGACTTCCTTCTTCTTACAGCTGACCTGCCCAGGCTCCTGACCAAGGTCAATATCTCTACTGATGCTTCTTCCAGCATCGTCACTTTTCCCTCTAAACAAACAAGAAAACATTGACTTATTTCTTGTCATTGACAGAGTGAAATATATTCATTTAAATATAAAATCCATACAGCCTTTTAGTTCATTTATATGTTTTTGAAATTACAAAGTTTGAATTCTATTTGTCACTATACATTACATATAATTTATGTCTTTTCATTCACTATTAAAATGGATTTGATATTTTAATTAGCACACATATTCCTATTGCTTCTTTTCAATCTAAAAAAATCAGATTGGCTTTATTTGAACTATAAATTGATATTGACATTTTATCTACTCAAGGTAGGATGAAAAAAATATTTAAAGGTGATTTTCTAGTTTTGTTTGTTTTTAAGGAAAGAAATTATAAAATCATTTAGTGCCCAAGTTTCCTAAACAGAATTACTTGATCTTAATATTCCTATGATGATAACAATGGTTAAATAGAAAAGAAAAAAAGTCAGATAAAATTCCATTTCTTTAAGTTTATTTATTTTTGAGAGAAAGAGAGACAGAGAGCATGCACAAGAGCAGGGGAGGGGCAGAGAGAAGGGGAGAGAGAGAATCACAAGCAGGATCCACACTGTCAGCACAGAGACCATCCTGGGGGTCAAACTCATGAACCGTGACATCATGACCCGAGAGTGAGTCGCCCAGGCGCCCCTGAAATTCTACTTTTTAAACTCCTCTTGTTTTAGTAGCTTTTAATCAGAAAATATGACAATATATATGAAACACCATGGCTTTGTTAAAGAGAAAAGATGCTAAATTTAGTAACTTCAAATTAATGACAATTACATCAAAGACTGCATTTCAGTGTACTGAAGATATCTAGTCTTTTCAAACTATCCATTAAAAAGGTTATGTTTAATTAACAAGAATTTTGCTTTTATTAATTTGTAGAGTTTGTTCAAATCCTGGAAATAAAATTTGAAACAATATGTATCTGTATGGAATGATCCACACTGCTGGGTAGTATGCATCGCTTCTGAAATGCTTCGGCTGAACTTCTGTAAGCAAGCACTCCGCAGTCTGGAACAAGCATCAGTTATCAGGTATTGTGACCTCATCTGTCAAAGTGATATCTCAGTTACAGAAAAACTTCCATCTACATCAGAAATCCATTAACCACTGATCCTAAATAACAGAGCTAACATAATGAATGGCTGAGTCTCTGCTTGTAATTGGGGTTGGTTTAGAAGGCTGAGTAAGCAAGCAGAGGGAATTGAACGGAGCCACGACTATGATAAGGCTTTATAACTTAGACAAAATGGCCCAAGCAACAATGGGTGGAATATTACTTAAAATACAAATTGACTGCCATTTTAACCTCAGAATATAGAATTCCATTTGGTTATGTGTTAAGCTACTATTAAAGTAAACATAATACTACCAAACTCTGTACCATGTGTATGATTGTTCTAACAGCTTTATAATTATGAACTAATATAAACCCCACAAAAACCCTTTGAGGATAGACACTTTACTATCCCCATTTTACACATGGAGGAACTGAGACCCAGAGATTTGCCCTTAACCTTCCTACAGTACAATCTTCCACATAAATCATTAGTAAAATGTGTTTGTAAAACAGTGTCAGTTATGTTACAATCAAAATAAAAGATCAAACAGGACAGCATATGTATACAGTGTGTATATGCTTTTTATAAGAATGAGGTAGGGGCACCTGGGTGACTCTGTCCGTTAAGCATCTGACTTCCCCTCAGGTCATGATCTCCAATTTGTGAGTTCGAGCCCCGCATCGGGCTCTGTGCTGACAGTTCAGAGCCTAGAGCCTGCTTCAGATTCTGTGTCTCCCTGACTCTCTACCCCTCCCCAACTCGCACTCTGTCTGTCTCTCTCTCAAAAATAAATAAATAGTAAAAAAAATTTAAAAAAAAGAGCTAAAAGTTGAAAATCCAGGACTCTGACACCATATTCTATGACATGGCAAAATTGGAAGAATCAAAGTAGTAGTAAATTTGGCAGATGAGTATTACAGCACAGTTGAAAATGAAAATGGTAGTCAGATATTCCCCAAATGTATTGAAGTGGACGAAAGATTCAAATATGTTTGTCATGCTGAATGATTATTAAGGAGCCATTTGCTGTGAACAATATAGGATTGGCTATTAGCCAAGGAGTTATGGCATCTGGCTCTGTGTTTCTGGGATAAGACAGACCTAAGTTCACTTCCCAGTCCAGTCACTTATTATAAAAGTAGGGAAATAATTGTTCCTCTCCTCACCTGCCTCCTTATATGTATATTGCCAGTAGTATTTACCTCATAGAGTGGTTTTTATTACTAAATAAGTGAATGTAAAATGCATAGCTTAAGGCCTGGTACACAATTAACATTCAATAAATGCTACACATTATTGTGCTTATTAGTTAAATGATTTTATTAATCTAGGAGACAACCCAAATGTACAATGAAACCATAATGTTTAGTGATTAATAATCCTACTGGTTTGATTCTCTGTGTAATTTTGCATTTATTTGAATTTAAAGTGCTTCTATACATTTACCCAAGTCTTTTTTTATGTATCCAATACATTTTACTGATGGTGTATTTAGTCAAATATCACCAGAAATCAAATATAATAATGACAGACTTATAAGGATGCCAGTTAAGAAGTTAGCAGATACTAAGATGACTCTTGAAAGTTGACTTCTTTCTGGGAACATTAGCAGCTAATGCTTACATACAACGTGCTTACCCTTAAGTTCCTGTGTTAGTGAGCATCCTCCACAGAAAGAGAACCAACAGATAGTGTATGTCGAATCATTTATTTTAAAGAATTGGCTCAGGCAATTGTGGTGGCTTGGTAAATCCAAAGTCTGCAGAGTAAGCCAGTAAGCTGGAGACAGACCAAGGGAAGAGTTCCACCAGATTCTGAAAAGAGTTTGCTGGCAGAATTCCTTCTGGATCTGGAAGGGTAAATCCATAAACTGATCAGATGAGACCCACCCATGTTATAGAGGATAATCTGGTTTATTTAATGTCTACTGTTGAAAGGCTCATCTCAACCAAAAAATACCTTTATAGAAATAACCTGAATGCTTGACCCAATATTGGAACATGATGGCCCAGCCAAGTGGACACCAAAACTAATAATCTTAGTTCCCCTTATATCATAGAACTGTCTACTTGTCATTTTTAGTGTCATAAGGTTAAATTGAATAGCATGTTTGGATATTCAGGGAGGTTTAATTTTTCTTTGCAATGAATGATTTTGAGTCAGAGCTTCTCAATTAAAAGAGATCCTACTGACCCTAATATTTTCCCAATTCAATAGTCTTTAATGATATAATGGAGTAAGATTAATTAATATTTAAATTATATATATACATTCATATTCAAATTTATAGATAAATATGGAATCACAATCAGTGTTATTAAGACATACTTTTTATTAAATGAGTAATGATAACAAATCCCAGATAGTATCTTCCAGCTTCAGTAAATGAGTACATGCTGTATTTGTTAATAATGAGGATTCAATAATATAATTGTTCTATTATGACTTTTGTTTGAGGTTCTGTTTTCAGGGAAAGTAATGTGTTTGAGTTGTATTGAAAAACAGTAGATAAAGCACACTAGATAACTCCTTGGATATCAGTGTATGTGTGGTTGTTTTTCTATGTGATTAGAGCAGTAAACAGCATTTCCATATTTCTATTCTATAGCTTAGTGATTATTAATTACATCGTCGTGTGCATAGTGTGGTCTGATGCTATTGTGTGTGTCTGCTATTTTGTGTATGTCTTGGTAAATATATAGTAGACTAGTTCAAAGAGTCTATGAATTTGTAAACTGTCATTTTGAAAAGATATGAACGCTTATCGAGTTTGTGCCAGACAGTGTGCTGGAAAGTAGGCTAATGCAGTAAATAAGAAAAAAATATTGTCTTCCAGAGGTTTACAATCTTGTATTCTCAGCGAGATCTGACATACATTACATGCTATACTTAATATATTCACAAATAGATATATTAAAATTTTGCAGAATAAAGCCAACTTTATTATGATGAGAAAGGGTTCACAGAGGTATGTAACTCTTTGCAAAAGATTGAAGGGTAAGTTCTCCAAGATTACAAATAATTGTATATGTCAAAATGATATAGAGGAACCTGACCTCTTTCAAAAGAGTTAAATTAGTTTAATGATGCTGTCATGTGTATGTATGTATACATATATTTGCATATATGAGCATTATATATAATGCATATATATATATACATACATCATAGAACAAAATCCTACAAGCTTTTGAAAAATTCTCACTTTCTATAGGTTACTCTATTTCTGCCTCAGTCCCCTGGGGGAAGACACAGGACTACTGATGTGCTATATTGAATGTAAATTTTGTTCTCCTCTAAAGGAAATCCCAAAACTGGGTAAATTCAACCCAAGATGATTCTAAAACTTTTACTGGCATTGAAATGCTTCAGTAAATGAGATCAATAGGAATTCTGGATGTTCTTGGACAACCAGATAGCTTAAAATAACAAATAAATGGACATTGAATGAAATGTATTCACACATATCCACAAAGAAAATAACAAACACAAAACTCATTATTATTTATGAAGACAGTAGAGCAGAATGAGAGACTGTAGTTAATACTTCAGACATAGAAAATTGATTTACAGAGAGAATATATTTAAAATTTTGTAGTGGTCATTAAGGTTTTATTTGGCAAATTACATATGTAATATTCTTTGCTGTGGTCCATGCTAGATGGGAAGATAATGCCAAAATGGGGCAGTGGAGTAGATATTCAGACTGTAACCTAAATATCATGCAAACTAGAGACCTGGTTTCATACATTGGTGGGTCCTCAATGATAATTATTGTAATTGTAATTAAGTACAATAAATGGTATTTTATTCACTGGTTCCTTCCATTCTATTTCATTCCCTCATCCTTTCCTCTTTCTCAAACACACACACTTTTATATATGTGTGTGTACATATATATATATATATATATACATACATATATATGTATATGTGTGTGTATGTGTAATCTTATAATCAGAGAAATAATTTTATTTTATTTTTATTGTTTATTTATTTGGGGGGTATGGAGAGGCAGAGAGAGGGAGGTGAGAGAATTTCTAGAAGGCTCCTCGCTGTCAGCATAGAGAGGGATGTGGGGCTCAATCCCATGACTGTAAGATCATGACCGAAGCCAAAATCCAGAGTCAGACACTGAACTGACTAAGAGAGCAAGCATTTTATTTTATTTATTTTTATTTTTAGTTTTAGTTTTAGTTTTGTTTGTTTCGAGAGCAGAAGAGAGTGCAAGCTGGGGAGGGACAGGGAGAAAGAGAAGGAGAGAGAGAGAATCTCAGGCAGTTCTGTGCTGACAGTGCACAGCACGATGTAGTGTCAATCTAACAAACCATGAGATCATGACCTGGGCTGAAGTGGAGACTCAGACACCTAACTGATGGAGCCAACCAGGCGTCCCCCTGAGAACAAGCATTTTAGAACAAAACATCCAAATGTCATCTTCTGTTTTGCCAATGCTGTTATCATTGAAAGCCCAGAGGTGAGTTGGATGGTAAGTTTTTTTAATTCAGCAAATCATATCTTTTTTTACCATCTGGTTTAGAACAGAAGGTTACATTGGTTTTTATTCCCATTCTTATGCTCGAGCAAGGTTGCCTCTCTGTGTGTGTCAGTTTATATGTGCCTCTGTGTTTAGGTAAACAGAGTCACATTGTATTATAGTTGGGTGCATATAATACAAAAGTTTCTGTAGCTTCTTGATTGATTTTTTAATTTAATTTTTAAAAATTTTTTAATGTTTATTTTTGAGAGAGAGAGAGAGAGATAGAGTGTGAATGGGGGAGGGGCAGAGAGAGAGGGAGACCCAGAATTTGAAGCAGGGTCCAGGCCCCGATTTTTAAATTTAAATTAAAACAAATTTATAACATTTTAATTTGGCTGAGATTTATGTGACACAGTAAATATAGTTGAATGGAATTAATGCTCATTTAAAATACCAAGTGGTTTTATACCTCCTATAAGTATGTTCCCACCTGTGTTTATCTTCCTATCTATAGTAGAATCCTGATGCAATAAAATACATATATTTTTAAATAGCAAATTGTATGATTTGTATCTATATTTGCTAAGATACTGCAACCTTCACTAGTTAGAATTCCAACAGGATGCTTCACTAATGAATAATCATTGTGTATTACTGTTTAATAAAGTGACAATCTAAAACTTTCTACAATAGCATATGCTATTCATAACATAATAAAGCCTAGTGATGAATATTAGAAAGCACATTGGTTTTCATGCAAGAGTATTCTGACCTCACTTGTATGCCAAGTAGTTCATCATTACAGAATCTGTGTATCCTGCATAAATACTTTTTATTTCTACCACTAATGAAACCTTGCTTTTGAGACCAACTCAACTGGGTAGCAGAATGATAAGTAAATTTGAAATCATCGTCCATCTGGTTTACATGAGTATAGTAGAACAAATTGTTCTTTAACATTCCACATGATTTCTGAAAATTTACAATATAACTTTATATGCCTTCTCTTATTTTTAATAATCTTTTGAGAATATTATAACATGAGAAAATTTCATTAAACATATAAACATTTATGAAGCATTTCTTTTATATTCTTATTATGAGGGGATTGGGAACATGAAAACAAAATTAAAATCGGATATCAGAAGCTTATGACTATTATGGAGATACAAAAAGTAAAAAATTTAAAAGCACATACAAATATACATATCTACACATACACACATTGTCAATTGATATGTATACAGATGGCACTCTGGGTACAGAAAAAAATAACTAAAAAACTAAATTTACTTGGTGAGAGTAAAGGACAAGAGATCTAGAAATGGAAATATTTGAACTTAAACTTTTTGTGCTAATTTTCTGATATGGTATGATGTATAGATAATATTCAGGAAAGGAGAAGGAAATTAAGTACAAGATTATGAATATAAGGAAAGTGCTTGTTATGTAAATATGATGATCTTAGTATGAAGATAGGTTTTACTGGACACTCTCCAATGACAAACTGGAGTTGGATTATGAAGGGTCTTACATGACATGGGAAGAAATGTTGGCTTTTTACTTATAGACTGTGTTGAAATACAGAAAGAGAAACCCACAAATATATTATATATCCATATGTATCTATGAGTCATACACATTGTTAATATTAGGATAAATATGGTAGTGGTGTGGGAGATGAAATAAACTGCCTGTGGTGAGTTGTTAGGATGTAGCTGAGAAAATATGGCAAAGTTCTGATTTCAAGTGGTGATAATGGGGATATAGAGTTGGACAGAATTTGAGAAATGTTAGTTGGAACATCTATCAATATTTGATCATTGAGAAGGGAAAAGGGAGAGAAATATGAAAAAAAAACCTGCAGATTTGTTGATGGGATGCATATCATTGTCTTTCTTTCCTCCAACTTGCTTATTTACTTTCATGTGGTTTTCAACTACATAAAGTTAGTCAGGAAACAAGGTACTTATTTTTGATGATTAGTCATTAAGTACATTTTGAGGAAAACCAAGTTTTCAATTAGTGTATATATATATATATATATATACTATCTTGAAAAGGACAAAAAAACCCGATTTTGAGAAAACTGCACCAGAACGTTGTATATACAATTCTTTATCATTATTCTTGACACTTGATATATAATTATTTTGTATAAAAGTGATTTTAAAATTATAGTCAGTCTGTTTTTCTTTTCTTCTCATTGATAAGTATTTAAAACTATGTAAGGGAAGTAGTATTTCCTAGTCGAAATAGTGTCACTGTGTAATAGTTATGTATTCTTAAATAACACAACATAAGACTTCTTTCCCTTACTACATTAAATAAGAATTTCAGGGGCACCTGGGTGGCTCAGTCACTTCAGCATCTGACTCTTGATTTCAGCTCAGATCATGATCTTATGGTTCCCGAGTTCAAGCCCCACCTCAGGCTTTATACTGACCCTATGGAGACTGCTTGGAATTCTCTCTGCTTCTTTCTTTGCCCCTCCCCATCTTGCACTCACTCTCTCAAAATTAAAAAAAAAAAAAAACTTAAAAAAGAATTTAAGTAATCTATGAAGTCAATTTGAGGTAACCGGGATCGTGCTCATTTAAATGCTCACATCACAAATTTAGGGAATAAAATTTTCCATGTAAGATGGGTTTAGGGCTTAAAAATGTCAGAAGTAAATATCTGAATGAACAAAACATGATTTGGAAATGAATATATAGACCAGGTGATATCAAAATTATTTCCATTACTTAAAAAGAAGTTCAGGAGGAAATTTTCCCTAGGCCCTTTAAATGTGAGAAACATATCATTTTCTTTGTGAAATTTGCTCATTCAGTCATTTGAAAAATGTGAATAATATATCTTTGGAGGACAGTATGATAACACGATTAAAAATTTATTGATGTTACTTGCCCGAGGCCGAGCCGGCTCCGTCAGGTCCAGGGGTCCCTGAAGGATGGACGGTGTCGGCGAGAGAGAGAGTGAGAGAGCCCCGAGATTCTTTCTGATCACCAGGCAGGCATCTCTGACCTGTCGATTTTAATGTCTTTATTTAAAAGATCAGCAACAAAATAAAGTCAAAGAAAAGAATTTCTTACAATGGGAGGCCTTTTGTGATATCAATTGCAGAATTATTCCGACCAAGGAAATAACAGAATGTTCTTAGTGAAAAATAGGATAACATATAGGTCAAATTGTATATCGATAAGTTAGGAGTATTCTGTCTGGCTCTCAAGAGGATGAAGGTTTCTGAATTGGTTTGTTTGTGGAGACTAACATGGGGGCCCTGAATGGGTCAGTCTTTTGCCCCTGGGTTATGTTTTAGCTACTCTTATCTATCCTCATCCCAGCTGCCAGTGTAAGGGAGGGTGTTTGTGGAAAGTAGGCCTTGAGGAAGGGACTGTTAGGTTTCACCAATTAGCAAAGATATATGTGGTAACTACGTTTTGCTCTTAACCTCAAAATAGGCCCTTGGTTTCAGGACCAGGCTCAGTTGTAATTCTTGTGTTCTTAACCCCCTAAGTCTCGGGTCTGCAAGGCCCATAGGAAGGGCCTTTTGACAATTGCCTACAGAGCTTTCATCTAAAATCTCTTTTGTAAAGGCAGGAATATGCTTTTCCTTATGAGGTATCTGTATTCAGAATATGGGTCTGATATGGAATATTGTGAGGCCTGGTCAATACCAGTAGGCTTATACCCAACATGAGCCAATAGTAGCAGAAGGAGATACCAGTTTTCATTTCTCATGGCAGGAGCTGCAAACATTGCCATTTCCTTGCTATGACTGCCCTCCAGAGAGGCCGGCGCGGCTCCCGGCAGTTACTGCCTTTTAACTTTGAACATACATATAAGGAACTAAAATATGAAAAGATAACTTTTATCCTAAAGTGTCATATAAAAGAACAGCAGACTTTTAGTCAGAGCACATACCACTTTAAACATTTGAGGTGGAAGGTAAGGAGTAACCCAAACCAAACCTTTAATGACCTACTTCATTCAGAGGTCCACTGAATCCAAACTGTAAATTAAAAGGGCAAGGCATGATCATTAGTAATGCTTAAAGATTTCATTTGTATTTAACTCTCTGAATCAAAAATACATTTTGTTGGCTTTTTGGGAATTTCACAGCCTGGAAAGAAATGTTCTGACCACCTGGGTCCCCGAAGTGGAGCTGAGATGTCATCTGTCCAGGTCACAGTCTTTCTTGTTGACTTTTATTCTTAGTTGTCCCTGCCTCATTATCTCCTCTGGTCTCTTCCTATAAATGAGCATTCCTTACAATGCAAAGCAAAATAAAGAATACAGGATTTAGATAACAATGTTAGTGAATAATTAGTTAACATTGAGAATTTTATCCACTGCTTAGCCCCACTGCTTCGTTCAGAAGACAAACAAATATCCTCGTTTGTCAAACAGGTCATGTTGAGACTGAGTGCACAGATTGAAAGTGGAGGAGGACACAGTTTGAGGAAGAACATCCCCAAATATAAGGCATAAAATGTGAGGATGAGGAAATAAAAACAAGGGTCTATATGATGCATTAAAAATACCATCCAGCGACAAATACCAAAGAACAACAATAAAAATGACCTTGATGGGTACAGTGGTCAGGGTTAAGTTACACAGTATGGGATACACCAGTGTTCAGTGCAACAGGGAGTGACTGTATTTCGGGGACTAAATCACCCACAGAAACAGCAAAAGGGATGAGCTATTGATGACTCACTTCCATCAATCACTCCCTAAGCCGTATTTGCTGCAGCTTTTGCCAGGAGGAGGGAGCTGCCTTCTGAAATGAGAACATGCCAATCATAGAGGCACAGTCTGTAAAGCCGCCCTTCTTGCTACAGTCCACACTCACAAGATGAACTCCTGCCCTATTTCTTTCCTCAGTTACCACCAAGTGCATTCGGATTTCACAATAAAAGGACAAAAATAGGGTACAGAAACCTGGTTGTAAGAGATCTTTGAAATACAATTTATATATCCAAACATAGCAGCATTTCTCTCTTTGAATACTTCTTTCTGGCAGGTGTCTTTTGGAAGATATATAAAAGATGATGTGCTGAATAAGCCCATTTATATGATCTGCCATATTGATCAACTTGATTCTCCCTTTAAAAAATGGCTTAAAAACATAATTTCCAAAATAATTTACAGAATAAATTACCTTTTCTTTAGAGTAGATTAGTTTCCATCGTCTGTTTTGTTTTTGTTGGCTTTTTTTGTTTGTTTTGTATTTTAGAAATGATAAAACGGCTTTCATATTTTCTCTTGTACCATCTGTGTTTATGGCTAACAGATTATTTCTTCTCTTCTGGCTTTGACAGACTACTATTAAAATCAGTATTCTACACATAATACCCTATCTTCATCAATTATTTTTCTACAAAGTAAAGAGCATAAAAAATAAACTGATAAGGAGCATTTTTCTTCAATATTGATGACCTATTATAAAAATGAAAAAATTATTTCAGAATATTTTCATGAGATACAGCATAATAATTCCTTGATGATTTTTAAAACAAAATATTAGCTTATTTATGTGTATAGTCTTTATCCAAGAATAAATTTCAGAATGTTCATGAGATTATTTAAGAGGACCTAAGATCACCACAAACATTAAAACACTGATAAACAATACATTTCTTATAGGAAATTCTTCTGTAAGTATACAGAAATATACCATGAGGATTTATTAGTGTGAAATGTGAAAGGAATTTGTCTTGTGACTTTAGCAGAAGAAATATAAAAAGGCCATAAATATTGTGGTTTGTGAAAAAAAGCTTGAAAACACATTTAGAATGATTGAATTTTAACAAGAGTGACACAAAAGTTAAATGTTAAAAGGTGTTGGGGAGAGAAAAAAAGCTTACCATAATGCCGATGACTATATTTAACTTAAACATTTAAATTACATATTTCTAAGTTTGCAAATCTAAGGGAACAGTGTTATTGTATCATTGAGTCTAGATAATTGTCACCGTTTATATTAATATACCAGTCTTCCATCTTCCAAATAAATTTTTGCAAAGAAATGATGCAGATATTTAGCTGAATTATTTCTTGCCACAAAGCATTGTTAAGTACACAGTATGAAAGTGCAAAAGAAATATTATATTGTTACTGATAGTAGTTACCATTTTCTATTAACATTCATCATAATAATGACATCAAAAAGTATGTGCATACATTTAATGCACAAGTATAAAGATACATGTAGAAATATATGTAAAAAGCTAGCTTCTTGAATCACCCATTCAAATTCTCTTGAGCTCCAAATGGAGACAAGTAGCTAGATTTTTTTTTCTTGCAGAAATATATATCTTTTAACAATAATGTAATTTTACTTTAAAAGATACAATAACTTTCTCCTTTTTTAAATATCATCTTTAAGATTTCAAAATGTTGCCATAGCTAAGCAATATTTCACATTATGTCAAGTGGTAGTTCTATTTTGTTAATCTAATTGACATCTCTTTTTCTTGATAGACAATCTTGTATTCTAGACCTGTCAGTCAAAAATGCTTTCATTTTCCATGGTGTACATGATAAAAAATTTAAAAATCTGGCATTTAATGGAGAGTGTAAGTTCATACCTAACTCTGTAGTGATCAGGTGAAATGAAAGAAGTAGCAATGTTGGGAGCTGAAATTGGAAAGTTAATAGGAATTTTGAACTTTAAATGTTTTTGTATTTTTAGTTGGTACATCCTGTAACCTTTGGCTCATCTGTTTATGTAGCATTTGGGAGTAAAATGATAAGAAGGTAGTAAGACATGGTAAAAATTGCTAGGTTTTATGGTTATGACGTTTAGTTATAAAACAACAGTAATTGTGTATGATATCAATATTCTCAAATACTTTGTCTTTTTTTTTTTACAATTTAATTTTAAGTACTATGAATAAGCTTATTAATAACTTTTAGAATGAGAGGAATCCCAATCTGGTACCATATCATAAGACATAAGGACAATACAGAATAATATTGAGATTGTAGTGAGATTTTAGAATGTACTTAAATGTAGAATTAAGACTCAAGCCTTGACTTGTACATAATACAATTTAATAGGAATTTTCACTACAATAGTTTTTCCACAGTAAGGTGGCTCATACATCTTTCAGTAGTCAGCAATATTATTGCATATTATACACATTATAATAATCATTATAATATACAGTCACTTTCTGGGTATTAGATACTATGTTAGATATTTTACTTTTCATTGTGTTCATTTCCAACCTCTCTAAAAAGAAACTTATTACTAATATTTTACAGATGTAAATGCTGATGGTCAGAGAGGTTCAAATATCATGCCTAGGTTTCTCCATTTCTGGAGGAACTGGAACTTAATCCCCATATATTTAGTCATAACCTTTATGCATCTTTTCATGTCCCTTTTTTAGTAAAAAAATTTAAAATGTTTGTGTATGTATGTATGTATGTATGTATTTATTTATTTATTTATTTTTAAGGAGAGAGACAGATCGTGAGCAGGGGAGGGGCAGAGAGAGAGGGAGACACAGAATCTGAAGCAGGCTCCAGGTTCTGAGCTGTCAGCACAGAGCCCAACGTGGGGCTCAAACCCACAAACCAGGAGGAGATCATGACCTGAGCCGTAGTCAGAGGCTTAATGACTGAGCCACTCAGGCTCCCCTTTTTATATCCTTTCTAGAGTATGTCTTTGAAAATTGAAAGAAACTAAGAGATAGAGTGACGAAAGCAAATTTTACTGCTCAGCTCTAGTTGACTCAGGACAAAACATAAACTGCTAAAGAAAGAAATTAAAATGATTTCACTAATGTGGAATCTAAAAACAAGACAAATGAATAAACAAGCGAACAAAAAGAAGAATCAGACCTATAAATACAAAAAAGAAACTGATGGTTGCCAGAGGGGAAGTTGGCAAAATGGGTGAAGGAGGGCGAGAGATGCAAACTTTGCTGTTATGCAAGGACTTAAGTCATAGGGATAAAAGACACAGCATAAGTAATATAGTTCAGGATATTGTAACAGTGTTGCATGGAACAGAAATAAGCTACTTGTTTTTGACAGAAAGAGAGAGAGAGAGAGAGAGACAGAGTGTGAGCCGAGGGGGGCAGAGAGAGGGGGAAACACAGAATCCCAAAGCAGGCTCTAGGTTCCCTGCTGTTAAGTACAGAGCTTGACACTGAGCTCGAACTCATGAACCATGAGGTCATGAGTCCAAAGTCAGACATTCAACCAACTGAGCCACCCATGTGCCCCTAGTGGGAGCTTTGTTTTTTTTTTTTTTTCTAATTAAATTTTGTGCTTAGTTATTGGTTTGTTCAGATTTTCTATTTCTTCCTGGTCCAGTCTTCGAAGATTGTATGTTTTTGGGAATGTATTCATTCTTCCAGTTTTACAATTTGTTGGCACATAAATTTCTGTAGTAGTCCATTGTATTTCTGTAATGTTGTTTGTCACTTCTTCCTTATTTTTGATTTGACTCTAATATTTCTTAATGAGCTGGCTAAAGGTCTATCAATTTTGTTTATCTTTTCAAAGAAAAAGCTCTTATTTTCATTGATCTTTTCTTTTTGTCTCCATTTATATCCTCTATGATGTGAATTATTGCATTCCTTCTACTAACTTTGGGCTTTCTTTGTTCTTTTTCTAGTTTGTGTAGGTGTAGGTTTGGCTTGTTTGAGATTTTTGTTTCTTAAGGTGGGTCTGTATTTTATGTGTCCCAAAGATTTTGAATTACCATGTTTCCATTTTCCACTGTCTCCAGGTATTCTGTAACTTCGTTTTGATTTATCCATTGACTCATTATTTGTGTAGCAGCATTTGCTTAGCCTCTTATGGATTTGTTTTTTCTATTTTTTTCTTATAATTGATTTCTCATTTCATATCATTCTGGTAAGAAAAAATACTAACGTCTTAAATTTATTGAGACTTATTTTGTGCCCTAACTTGTGATATATTTTGGAAAATGTTCCATGTGCACTTGAAAAGAATGTGTATCCTTCTAGTTGGGGATGGAATGTTCTATCTATTAAATCCATCTGGTCTAATGTACTGTTCAAAGTCACTCTTTTCTTATTGATTTTCTGGCTGGATGATTCACCCATTGATGTAAGTGGGGTGTTAAAATCCTTACTATTATTGTAACACTGGCAAATTTTCTCTTTATGCTTGTTAATATTCTATAGCTATTTAGGTGCTCCTATGTTGCATGCATAGATACTTAAAATTGTTACATCTTCTTGCTGGATTGATTATTTTATCAATGTTCTATATTCTTCTTTGTCTTTAGCTACTCTATTTTTTAAACTTATTTATGTATTTTGAGAGAGACAGAGTAAGTGTGGAAGGGGCAGGTAGAGAGGGAGAGAGTGAGAATCTCAAGAAGGCTCTGCACTGTCATCGCAGATCCCAATGTGGGGCTCAAACCCCCCAAAACAAGAGATAAAGATCTGAGACAAAACTAAGAATTGGAGGTATAACCAACTGAGCCACCCAGGTGTCCTGCCAGTCTTTGTTGTAAAGTCTATTTTGTCTGATTTAGTTTTTGCTCCCCCATCTTTGTTTTTATATTTTTGCTTCCATTTACATAGAGCATTTTTCTTCTATCCCTTTACTTTCAAGCTTTATGTGCCTTTATATCTGAAGTGAGTTGCTTGTGGACAGTATATAGCTAAGTGGGGTTTTTTTTGTTTTTTTGTTTTGTTTTTTTTTTTAATTTTTTTTTTATTTCTAGGAGAGAGAGAGAGAGAGAGACAGCGTGAGCAGGGGAGGGTCAGAGAGAGAGGGAATCACAGACTGAAACAGGCTCCAGGCTCTGAGCTGGCAGTCAGCACAGAGCCCGACGCAGGGCTCGAACCCAGGAACCGCGAGATCATGACCCAAGCGAAAGTCGGACGCTCAACCGATCGAGCCACCCAGGCGCCCCTTGTTTTGTTTTTTTAACCCATTCAGTTATCCCTTGACTATTAATTGGAACATTTAGACCATTTATATTTAAAGTAATTATTGATAGTTATCTACTTATTGTCATTTTGTTCATTGCTTTTTGGTTGTTTTTGTAGTTCTTCTCTTTTTCTTTGTTCTCCTTTTGCTCATTTTTGCTTGTAATTAATGGTTTTAATTCTATTGATTAATTAATTCAAAGAAACTAGATTTCTTTGGCTTTACTTTGTGTGTATCTATCACAGATTTTCAATTTATAGTTACCATGAGGCTAATATATAACATTTCAAGTATGTAGCATTCTATTAAATTGATTGCCACTTAAGATGGAACACATTCTAAAAGCACTACGTTTTACTCCCCCCTCCACACTGTATGTATGTCACTTGTAACATCTTTTTATATGTGAATCTATTAACTAATTTTTTTAGATATCATTGATTTTATTAATTTTCTTTTATAACTATCATTCTCGCTTTATAAGTGCTTGATTTACTACTTTTACTATGTGGGTTTTTTTTCATAATTTTCTTCTAATTATAGCCTTTCTTTTCTGATGAAATAAGTTCTTTTTAACATTTCTTGTAAGGTCAGTTAGTGGAGACTAATTTCTTGAACTTTTATTTGGGAAATCCCCTTTTTTAAAATTCTATTTATTTATTTTTTGGAGAATGCAAGTGGCAGAGGGACTAAAGTGGGGACAGAGGATCCAAAGCAGGCCCTGCACTAACAGGTTGACAGCAGAGAACCCAGTGTGGGACGCAAACTCATGAACTGAGAGATCATCACCTGAGCCAAAGTCACACGTTCAATTGACCAAGCCACCCAGATGCCCCTGTCTGGAAAACTGTCTTTCTTTCAATTCTGAATGAAAGCCTTGCCAAATAGAATATTATTAGTTGTAGGTCTTTTTCTTTAGCACTTTGAATATATCATGCCATTTTCTCCTGGCCTGCAAAATTTCGACTGAAAAATCAGCAAATGGCCGTGGGGTTTCTATTCTATGTAAACTAATTGCTTTCTTCTTGCTACTGTTAAGATCCTTTCTGTATCTTTAATCTTTGACATTTTTATTATTGTGAGGGTTTTGATGAAGGCCTCCTCAGGTTTATCTTGTTTGGGGGTCTCTGTGCTTCCTGGACCTGGACTTTTAATTTTCCCCCAGGTTAAAGAATTTTTCTTCTATTATTTCTTTAGATAAATTCCGTGCCCTTTTCATCCTTCTCCTTCTGAGACCCCTATAATGTGAATGTTAGAAGGTTTGATGATATCCTAATGGTCCCTTAATCTATCCTTTTTTGTTTTCTTTTTGCTGTTAGCTTGAGTGTTTTCCATTTTCCTGTCTTCCAGATTACTGATCCATTCTTCTGCTAATCTGTGGATTTCCTCCAGTGTATTTTTCATTGCAATTATCATATTCTTCAGTTTCAATTGTTTCTGTTTTATATTTGCTATAATTCTTTGTCAAAGTTCTCACTGAGTTCATTCCGTTTTCTCTCAAGTCTGATGAACATTTGTATGACCATTAATTTTAATTCTCTCTCAGGTAGATTATTAATCTCTTTTATTTCTTTTTCTGAATGTTTGTATTATTCTTTAATTTCAAGCATATTCCTCTGTCCTATCATTTTGTTTAATTTTCTGCATTTCTTTCTTTTTTTAATGTTTTATTGATTTCTGAGAGAGAGAGAAAGACACATACACAGCATGAGGGTCAGAGAGAGAGGGAGACACAGAATCTGAAACAGGCTTCAGGCTCTGAGCTGCCTGTCAGCACAGAGCCCGACGTAGGGCTTGAACCCAAGAACCTCAAGATCATGACCTGAGCCGAAGTCAGAGGCTTAACTGACTGAGCCACCCAGGTGCCCCTTCTGTGTTTATGTCAATGATTGAGGTGATATAGCTACTTCTCCTCATCTTGAAGGAATATCCTTGTGTCCGAACATCCTCTGTGGAGACTGAATGTGCCTGGCAAATTCAGCTGGCTGGTTGTATCCAAAGCAGGCTTTGGCTGGGGAGTTTCATGTTATGTTGTGTAGGGGTTCCCTGTGGAGATGACTGTAGTTGAAGTTAGTTTTAGACAGGAATGTCTTGAGGTGCTTTGAACCCATTCTGGCTTGGTGTGACAGCTGGAGGTGTAATGAATACAGGGCAGTGTTGTCTTTGTTGGAGAAGCCTTGGTGGGACAGCTGGAGTTCAAGTGGGCACAGGTACCAGGGCTATCTTGTTGGGGGAGGGGGGAAGGGAGGAATATCTGGAGATGGTGTGGACTAATGGCCTGGGGCGCACTGAAGCAACAGGCTGGCAGGAGTACCCAGACTTACCTCCCATCTGTGCTGTTGAGCTGGGAGTAATGTAAACCATGGTTCTCACCAGCAACTCCCACCAGGGAAAAGATTCCAGCAGTTTGTCAATATTTGGCAGATGTTCTAGAGTTAGCAATTGGGTTTCCTTCATTCTCTGTATGGTTCCTCTATCCTTTGTGCTTAAGCTTTTCAGTCAGCCCCAGCTCTTCTTCGGGAAGAAATGTTTTTCCATTGTGCCCCATGAGTTCAGAGTCTTCCTATGACACTATCTTCGACCCCTCTCTCTGAAGGGAAACTTCTCATTACTCTTTGTTGAAGATATTTGAGGCATACAATTTTTAAATTTTATGAAAAATATTAATTTTTGTTTTTATTTTTCCTTTGTAATTTGGGTGCCCTAAGAAAGCTTTGCTATGCCTGATCATAAAACTTAGTGCTAATTTTTTTTAGGAGTTTCATATTTGAGCTTTTACATCTAGACCCACGGTCCACTGTGGTTTATTTTTGTATGTGTGGTGTAAGGAAAGAGTTCCACCTTATTTTGGGGGATGTGTATATTCAGTTGTCTCATCATTATTTGTTATTCTTTGCCCACTGAATTGTCTTTATAATCTTGTTGAAAATGATTCATTTATGTTACAATTATTTATTGAAAATTCCCAGAAAAGATATGAAAACATTTCTAAGATTTTTGTGGTCTATTTTTAAATAGTAACAAGCAGAAGACAATATAATTTGAAAGCTTTAAAATGGAGAAAACTAAAAGAACCCACAGGATTGCATACAACACATTTTTCTAAAAAAAAAAAAACTAATTCTGAAACTGATCCTTGAGGTATTTCAGCTAGAAAAAATAATACCACATGCAAAGACATGAATGTGTGGCAGAATGTGTCATGTTCAGAAGCAGTTAAGTGTTATGTATTGCTGGAAGATTATGTTTCTAGAGAGTAAATTTTGGGAAACAAATTTAAAAAATATGGGACTTCTTGTATGCCATTCTGAGAGGTCATTTCAGTCTGTGGATAATAAGAAAGCACTGTAAATATTAGCAGAAATGTGACATGAGATGCAGGTTATAGAAAGATCACTATAAAGTTTTATAAGAGAATTGCAAGATTGGAGTGTAGAAAATGTTAAGGTAAGTTTTGGAATAGCAACTGAAAAAGATAAAGAGTGCCAGTGAAAAGTCAGCAACAAATGTGGCAAAAATAAAGTGTCTAGTAAAGATATTGAAGTTATAAAACAAATCGTATTCAGTAACAAATTAGACATATTGTCTTCCATACATAGGAGAAATAGAATTATACTCTTATGAAATGTCCCATTTTATGTGAACTGGATAATATTGATTCTGTGCAGAATATGATTTAAAAGGATATTTTAATTTCCTGAAAAATCTACCACTGGCACCACAAATACACACATATAGACAAGTACAAATAAAAGAGTTGAAAGGGAATATTAAAAACAGTATTGATCAACCCCAAGGAAGAGAAAGAGATATAATAGCAAACAGATGGTAAAGATAGACAATGGCATGAAGGGATAAAGTGGAAAGGAAATAACAAGGTGGTAAACTTGATCTTAACAGTATCAATAACTACAGAAAATACAAATAACAAAATGCTTTTTGTTAAATAAATACATGTTTTGGATATGCCTTAGATAGATTAAGGGAAAACAAGGACTTGAAAAGAAAAGTATCCTTTTATTAGAATTTTCCCCATAACCTGATTTTAACCTAGATTCAGGTAACTACCTTACTCTCTCTTATCATAAGATATAATACGCAGAGGCTGTCAGGATGGAAAACAAGGCAAGTCCCAGTTAGTGTACATAATTTTAAAATAAAATCTCTAACAAGTTTGAAAATGAGAGAATAAAAAAATTGCCAATATAAAACATATAAAACCAGGTGTATCTAGCTTAGTGTTAACAGCAATGAAAGAAGTAATCTCAGCATGATAGTGTGAATTGACAAAATATAGTCTCCCCAAGATTATATGCACCTAGTAGAAGACTTCTAAATATAAAAGAAGTAACTGATTTTTAAACATAGAAAACTCTAAGAGCATAATTAGTTGTATTTCCTCTAAAATTTATGGAAGAAGTTGACAAAAAGTAAGGGTATTGGTTACTGGAATAATCCTGATGATCCACCTCACAAATTTGTTACTTATAGAATACCACACATAACAACTTCAGATTATATGTTTTTAGGTACATTTCTTAATTTAACAAATAGCACACAAGGTCAATTGTAAATTGGAGTATTAAAAATGTTTATAAGCTTCAAAGAATTGAAGTCCTGGAGTGTTCTGTTTTCTGACATTAATATAATCAAATTAGCATTCAGCAATAATAAGGTATCTAATAAATTCCCAAATTGTTTACAAATTAAACAAGACCCTTCAAAATAACCTATGAAACAAATAGGAAATCATGAAGGAAATTTGGAAATATGTTATGATAGTGAAAATAACATACATTCAGATTCTTGGGATGAAATTAAAGCAGTGTTTAGAAAACTTTTATGCATCTTGTCTGTGCATGTGTGTGTACATGCATGCATGTGTGTGTGTGTGTGTGTGTGTGTATTAGGTTTAATTTTAGTTTTAACAAGATGTTAAAATTTTTAATTTGTGTTTTTAAAATATCAGTTATATCAACATTAGGAGCATACACAGGCACAAAACATACAGTACACAGAAACAATTTTATTAACTAGTCTATTGTCTAATAAAAGTATGCTGAGGAAGGAAAGTTTAAATATCAGTGGACGTGGCTGCCAATTTCCACATTAAGAAGTTAGAATGAAAAGTGGATATAAAATCTAGAGTATGTAGACAAAAAGCAATAATAAAGATTAAGGTGGAAATTAGTGGAATCTGAAATAGGGCAGCAAAAAACAACTGTAGAATAATGTTTTATTTTCAATAGGATAAATAACTAAATCAAGAAAAACACTAAATATAAATTATTAATATCAAATAAGACAGAGGCTACATTACAATATCATACCAATATTTAAATGGTAATTAACAAATATTAAGAATAATTTTATACCCAATAAAATTGATAGCTTAGATGAAACAGAAATAAGTTATAGGAAAACAAGTTTCTTACTCTAACAAAAGAAGGATTTGAAAGTATCAGTAGCATTCTACTTATCTAAATGATTAAATTCATATTTTTAAATTTTTTCACAAAGTCAAGTCCAGATCTAAATGACTTGACTTGTGAGTTTCATCAAACAAATTTGAAAGTAAGTATTACCATTTGAAAAAAAAATTGTATGAAATGGAGAACATTTTCCAAGCCATTTAATGGTGTTAGAAAGATTTTATACTAATATCTGACAAAGATATTACAAGAAATGAAAATTACACACTTATAACACTTATGAATTTAGCTATAAAAGCCAAATATGATATAAAAAAGACACTATTACAATAATATACAGCCCTTCAGGGAGATTATTCCAACCATGGGGTTGCTTCAGGATTAGAAAGCAAATTATTGAAATGCATCATCTTGACAGAATAAAAGAGCAATATTATATATCACATAAATACCCAGAAAAATGTGTTAAAATATATTTAACTGCCATATATCCTGATTAAGATATTAGTCAGATGTATTATATATTTAATTACTTGTAACTTTCTTTGTGAATATCATCATTTTCTCTGTATTTTTCAATGTATTAGCATAACACTTTTATTGATTTATAATTGTAATGTCTGCAGTGTTTATATCTTTTTAAATTTTAAATGGTGTTTTTTAATTCAGTTCCTTTATTCTTTGATCATATTTGTTCGAGTTTTGCCAGCATCATCATTCCAAACATTCATTTTTTAAGTATCTTTGTTGGTACCTTACTAAGTTGTCTTCCAAACCAAATACAGTATTTTCAAAGATTACTTTCAGAGCAAATCTTCAGCATTTTTGAGACTTACTTAATAGACTCAGTCTGTGGTATTTGATATTTTGTGTAAGTAATTCATGTGCTTTATGACTTTCACAATTTTAGTTTGACATCTAAACTTTTTCAATTTAATTTAAATATTGGAGAATGATACTGTATTGGCAAAAGTGACATTTTTACACTGAATCTACTATGATCTTTTAAATACATTTAATTACATTTAAATTTCATAGAGACTTAATACTCATAATTATTTTAGAAATAAACAGGGTTTCTTTGAGCAGTTGGTAATAATTAATTTTTAGTTTTCCTCTTGAATACTCTCTTATTTCCGCATACAGATACTTAATCTATGATAATATCAATTAATGCTCAAAATTAATTTATTATTTTTTTGCCACACTGCAAAAATTATTACTTTAAATTATATTTTAATTTCAGTGACAATTAAGATAGAACAAAGTTTGGGGAGGGAATTGAGTTATTAATATTACTTGTATACAACTGGTTGAAGTGGCATATGAGCAGTTTTGATCGTCTAAATAGTAAAAAGGTATTGGAATTGTTATCGGAGTCAGGATCTTGGGCTCAACAATGATAGCAAAGAGGCGAGACTCAAAAGTCAAAGGCCTAGCAAGCATTTAGTGGGGCTCCAGCTTGAGCCGAAGTAAGACTTTCAGCACCACCAGAAAGGGGATTAGGCTGGCTTCTAACAAAAGGGTGCCCCTGCTTATATGGGGAAGGTTCAGCCCCCTGTATGCTAATGAGGAGTAGAAAAAGTGCCACCTCCTGATTGGTTGATATTGGCAGGCATCTCATTGGTGCTTTTTGGAGTGGGTCCTTCAGGTTTGCAGGGCTTCTGTTCTTTCTGCATCAGCAGGGTGTGTCTGTAGCTATTGTTTCCAAGTCAGGTTTATATATTGGGCTGAAAACTGGTTCTGCCCGGTGAGAAGCGGATTAGCAATAACAGGCAACAGGAAGTGCCCCAGGTGCATAAAGTGTTTCACCTGGGCCTTGTTTCCACGTTCCTGTCTTAGAATTACGTGTTTTGAAGGAGTGATGAATCTGATGTTTTCAAGTCATTGATATCTACAGATAATATATATATATATTGCTACAGTAATAAATTAGGTCTATTTATATTTTTATTGTGATATAATTTCTGAAACTGCTATATTTTACATGAAGAGTAGTAAAAAAACATGACATTTACTTTAGCATCTTTCAGTTCTTTGGATGCCTACGAAGTCAGATTCTGAAACTAACACAATTGTCTTTTTTCAAAAATGATTATTGCTGATAGTTTTAAAACCATGTGGTCATTAGGGCACCTGGGTGGCTCAGTTGGTTAAGTGCCTGAGTCTTGATTTCAGCTCAGGTCATGATCTCACAGTTGTGAAATTGAGCCTTGTGTCCAAATCTATCTGCGTGGACAGTGCAGAGCCTGCCTGGGATTCTTTCCCTCTCTCTTTGCCCTTCTCCTGCTCTCTCCCTCTCTCTCCCTCAAAATAAATAAATTAATTGAAAAAATAAAACTATGTTGTCATTCCCCTCCAAAAACTAAAATAGCAAATAAAATCATGTAACTAAAAAAGGAATTTCTTATTCTTTAGAGTCATTAGTTTGTCAATTTCCAGAAGCATAAAATTTTCTTCCAAAACTTTTTGTGTGACATATTAGTGTATGTTACATAATTTCTAAGATATTCTGAAAGAAGAGACCTTCCATTATTGTGTATAATGCCAAGAAAGCAATCATTTTTAATTTGAATATATTAATTTTTCTGTTTCATCCAGACGAAATATTACTCTTAGTGATATAACCGTTTTATAAAAAATTTGAGGAGGTGAAATAATAGAAACTTACTTGACATACTTTCAGAGAAGTTCTGCTTACCACAGTCTACTTAAAGTTTTAGAAACTCAAAATATTTTAGAGAGAGGAGAGAGAAAATCCCAAGCAGGCTCTGCACTGTCACCACAGAGCCTGGTGAGGGGCTCCAACTCATGAACTGCAAGATCATGACTTGAGCTCAAACCAAGGGTCTGATACTTTACCAACTGAGCCAGCCAGATGACCCTGGATTATTTTTATTAGCATGCAAATATATTCTTTTCTTATCAATATTGTTTTTAAAATAACAGAAAAATCCTCTCTTGACCCACTTCCCTCCCTGTTTTTCTGTGTGCCACATTTATCTATATGTGTCTATATTAGTCTAATTTTTTCTGGCAAGCTTCTTATAAACGAACTCCAATCACAATGTTGCTTACCATTTTACTGAAACTGACCTTGACCCAGTTATTAGTGACTTCCATATAAGAGGCTTATCACTTTTGAGCTTCTTTTAATTAAGCATGATCTAATACTGTTGATCATTTTGCCTTCCAATTATATTTGCTTCATTTGTCTTTAATTTTAAAGATATGGTTTTCTTTTAGCCTCATTGACTTCTTGGTATCTGTGGTTTTTACATGTTTTTCCTCTCTTCCATATGACATGCCAAGGATTATTAAATTTCTCCCTTTAAACTCACTACCATAGTTCTTTTCATCTAGTCTTGTGGTTTTATTTTTATTTTTTATATATTTATTTAAAAATGTTTTTAATGTTTTATTTATTTCTGAGAGAGAGAAAGAGAGACAGAAACAGAGACTGAGACAGGGAGAGAGCATGAGCAGGGGAGGATCAGAGTGAGAGGGAGACACAGAATCTGAAACAGGCTCCAGGCTCTGAGCTAGCTGTCAGTACCGAGCCCACAAACCATGAGATCATGACCTTAGCCGAAGTCCGATGCTTAACCTACTGAGCCACCCAGGTGCCCCTAGTCTTAGGGTTTTAAACACCATATAATTTCTTATGACTTTCAAATGTTTACCTCCCAACCAGAGATCCTTCTTGAAATCCTACTACTATTTTCAACTGTTTCCATAGCCTCTCCACTTAGATGTCTGAAAGACATCTCCCATGTTTAAAATACATATTCATCATGTGCTCTTATTAGCATCGCTGTTACAGTTTTTCCAAAGTCTCTGTTATAATTTCCATGGGGTATTGTCATAGTTTCCTATTCAGAAACCTATATTCAAGTTTTCTATCCTACATAACAAATCACTTAAACATTTTAATGGTGTTAAACAATAATTCTGTTAATGCTTATAGATTCTGTGGGTCAAGAGATCAAGAATGTCTCATCTGTGCAGTTTTAGTTCCTCCTTTCTTATCTATATGATTATTTTTATGGCTTATTGCATGAACTGTGTCTTCCAATATAATGTTGAATATAATTGATGAGTGTGAGCATCTTTGCTTTACCCCTAATATAATACTGAGTCTCATTCAGTATTTGATCATTAAACATGACATTAAAGTGCTTTTGTTTAAGGTTAAGGAAGTTTGCTTTAGGTTAAGAAAGTTACCCTACATATTTTTTAAATGTTTATTTATTTGTCCTGAGGGAGAGACAGAGAGAGACAGAGAGAGAGACAGAGAGAGAACAGGGTAGGGTCAGAGAGAGAGGAGAGAGAAAATTCTAATCAGGCTCCACACTGTCAGCACAGAGCCCAACACAGGGCTCAATACCATGAGTGGTGAAATTATCACCTGAGCTAAAATCAAGAGTCAGACACTAACCCACTGAGCTACACAGATGCCTCTCCCCTATATTTTTAATTAGCTAAGACAGTCTTACCATGAATAAGTGAAGTTTTATATTTTTCATCCATTTATATTAATAAACTATATTAATTGATTTTTAAATGTCACAGTAACCTTACATTCCTTTATTAGGTCCCATTTCATTATAGTAGGCTTTCTATAATTTATGGAATGCTTTGTCACAAAATTATTAATTATATTGTATTATTTTTTAATACTTGGAGTATTTATTGTGACAGCACATCTTTCATTCCAAATATATGAAATTTTATCTTCTGAGCATTGCGAAAGATTCCTTTAAAATAAATAGATTTTGGAGTGATTTATTCTCTCTGTTGCTATCCTGTTTTCTATTTACTAGTTTCTTTAATTTGATCGTATTATTTTTTCTTCTTTTAAAGGCAGACACTTATAGATTTGAGACTTTCTTTTCTAGTATAAATATTAAGTGGTATGAATTACTAAAAATATTGATAGGCACATTCAGTTTATCTACAGCTTCATTAGTTTCTGGTCCGTGTTCTGTCAACTATTGAGGAAGTAATACTGTAGTCTCCAATCATAATAGTGAACCTGTTTCTCTTCATATTTCACTCAGCTTTTCTTTCACATACCTTGAAGCTTTGTTATTAGGCATAAACTTATGAAAATGGTTATGTCTCTCACAAATAGGTAAGGATTTCTCTAACCTTCCTTTTAGTTTTGCTAACATTTTTTTCATTTGTACATTAAATGTTTTTAATGGGAAACATTCTACTGGCCTTGTTTAATCTTTTTGATCACTGGACCCCTCTATCCTCTGATCTTATCTTTCTTTAGTCCTGTTTGAATTCCATGTTTTCACAACTGTAGGTTATCCAATATTGATATAATTTCTGCAGCTCTCCTGTAAAAAATGCCTGCATATAATAACATATTCTATTATTTTTCTTCCAACCTTCTTTACTTTTATATTTAAAAAAAAATATTTCTTTAACTCAGCATTCATTTCGGTCTTTCTTTTTTATCCAGTCTAAAATCTCTGACTTCTAATTCTGTGTAGATAATTTAGATTTACTGTGATCTTGATACGGTTGACTTGGAATCTATTATATTGATATGTGATTGGTTTCATATTATCTCTTTTGTTTTTTTATTATTTAATCCACTTTGCTTCTGTAGACAAACTGCATACGTTTAATAATCTATTTAATCTCCACTATAGGCTTAAGAATTGTATCTCTATTTATTTTAATTTGCATTTAAAAATTCTTGCCTAAGGTTTATAACATGTTTTTAGTCCATACATTTAAAGTTGCTACTCGGGGCGCCTGGGTGGCTCAGTCAGTTAAGTGCCCGACTTCGGCTCAGGTCATGATCTCACGGTTTTGGGTTCGAGCCCCCCGTCGGGTTCTGTGCTGACAGCTCAGAGCCTGGGAGCCTGCTTTGGATTCTCTGTCTCCCTCTCTCTCTGCCCCATTCCCCACTGATGCTCATGCTCTGTCTCAAAAATAAATTAAACATTTAAAAATATATAAACTTGCTACCATATTAAACTGTTTCATGTGTAACATAAATACTTGATAATTTTATATTTCTACCTCTCCTATGTCTCTTTGTACAATAGCAGTCACATGTTTTACTCCTACATAAAAATATAAATATAAATTCCATAACACAATTATTATAATTATTTTTCTCTAAGCAATCAACTTAATTATCTGTTAAGGATATTTATCTCTATAAAAACTTGTATTAATTAAGTTTCATATATACCATGTTGGAGTGCTCCTATTTGCTTTATGTAGATTTTTAAAAAATGTTTATTTATTTTGAGAGAGATAGAGAGTGAGCAGTGAAGGTGCAGAGAGAGAGAGGGAGGGAGACCAAGAATCCCAAGCAGGCTCCTCACTGTCAGCACAGAGCCCAATGTGGGGGTCAAACTCATGAACCATGAGATCATGACCTGGGCCAATATCAAGAGTCGGATGCTTAACTGACTGAGCCAGCCAGGCACTCTGCTTTATGTAGACTTGATGCTCTACAGTACCATCTTTCTGTCATCTTATGGACTCCATTTAACATGCATTAGCATGGATCTGCTTGTGATAAATTCTCTGAGCTCAGTTTTTCTGGACAAAATCCTATATTTTTAGAATTTTTGGTGATTTGTCATAGTGCTCAGTTTGTCCTGATGCTGACCTATATGCTTCAATCTTATATCGTCATCATCCTAATATATTTACTTTATTATTAAAAATTAGATAGCCAATCCTTATATTGTTTTAATTATTTTTAAATTTTGATGTGGATTCATAGGAGGTGGCAGAGAAAGTTAGAGGGTAGTTCTGTGTACCCTCCACTATTCCTGCCCTCACTGTTCACAGCTTTCATAACATTAGCACATTGACAAAACCAGTAAATTGAAGTCAGTACAAACCAATGAGCTTACTCCGATTTCACCATTTGTGTCCACACTCATTTATGTATGTTTCACGCATGTGTGTGTGTGTGTGTGTGTATGTGTGTAATTTATACTTTCTTATCACATGTGAGCTTCATGGAACAGCCTAAACATCAAGATAGATATTTTGTGTGGGTAATTTAGACTTATTGTGACCTTGATATGGTTGACATGAAATCTATTATATTGATGTATGATGGGTTTCATATTGTCTCATCTGTTTTTTTTTTTTATCATTATTTTATCCACTTTACTTCTGTAGACAAAGCAAAGTGTCACACACTTTGAGGTTTCCTCACGCTACTCTTTTCCTGCCCACTCCCCTTCCATAACCCGTGCCCACCCATCCATAACCACCGGAAACCTCTAATTTGATCTTTATCTCCATACTTTTGTTATTTCAAGAATAGAATCACACCGTATGTACTATTTTAATATTGGATTTCCCTCCCCCATTGAGCACAATGTTGTTGATATCCATCCAGGTTGCATGTAAGGATTATTTATGCATTTTTAGTACTGAGTAGTGCTGCATGGCCTGGATGACCACAGTTTAATTTCCCCATTGAAAGATAGATGGATTGTTTCCAATGTTTGGCTATTACAAACTAAGCTCTGTGAATCTCGCATAGAGTTTTTGTGTAGACATACGTTTTTATTTTTCTGGGAGAAGTGCCCAAGTTTGCAATTGCTGGATGATATGGTAGATGAATTTTTATTTTAGAAGAAACTGCCAGATAGCTTTTTTAGAATGACTGTACCATTTTTCAATCTCACCAGAAATGTATGTGATCCGTTTTCACCACATCCTCATTATTTGCATTTATCCCAGTCGCAAGCCACGTTGGTAGGTGTGTGTCAATAACTGATTTTAATTAGCAGTTTTCTAGTGATTAATGCTTTCCAGCATCTTTTCCTATGCTTGTTTGCCATTTCTCGTCAGTGAAACATCTTCTTATACCTTTTGCCACTTCCTAACTGGATTTTTTAAAAAAATTTGAGTATCAAGAGTTCTTTACTCTCAATTTTGAATTTTATTTGTCATTCGTTTCTCAGTATTTTCTCTCATTCTCTCTCCCTTTTATTTTGTTTTTTTTTTTGCTTCCTTTAGATTACTTAAACATTTTTAAAATTCTGTCTTGATTTATTCATAATATTTTCTTCTTTTTTAAATATAAATTGGCCTTTTTAATAATTTTTTATGTTTATTTATTTTTGAGAGACAGAGACCGAGCACAAGTGGGGAAGGGGCAGATAGAGAATGAGACACAGAATCCAAAGCAGGCTCCTGGCTCTGAGCTGTCAGCACAGAGCCCATCGCAGGGCTCAAACCTGCAAACTGAGATCATGACCTGAGCCACCCAGGCACTCCTAAATTGGCTTTTTTAAAGTTTATTTATTTATTTTGGAAGAGGCAAAGACAGTGTAAATGAGGGAAAGGCAGAGAAAGAGGAAGAGAGAGAAAATCCTAAGCAGCCTCCATGCTGTCAGCCCTGAGCACGGAGATCAATGTGGGGCTCGAACTCATGAAACCACAAGATCATGACCTAAGCCAAAACCAAGAGTTAGATTTTAACCAATGAGCCACCCAGGTGGCCCTATAGTATTTTCAAGGATATTTCTTTGTGTAATTTTGTTAATGGTTGCTCTAAATATTACAATATATGTGTGTAATATCACCCTCCAGTATACTGTACAGCATACTGTTTTACTTCCTCAAACAAAATATTAAATCCCTACTTTCAGTTAGGTCTCTTTACACTCCCCATTTAAAAATATATAATTGCCCTAAATATTTCTTTTATTTTCATTGGCTACCACATTAAATTCTAAAATTTTTAATTCAAAAATATAGTGTAATTTAAGAAAATTGTAAGGAGAAGAAAAATTATTCTCTTTATATCTACTTACTCCATATTTTTGAAGTTCTACACCCTTCTTCTGTTACTACCTTTCTGTTTTGAGATATTCCTTTAGCCATTCACAATGATAGATAAGTCTCATTGCAATGCTTCTCTCCCTCCCTCCACACTTGTGGTTGAGAATGCCTGATTTCTGTTTCATTCCTGAAGAATATTTTTTCTGGGTATAGAATTTTGGGTTTTATGATTCTGTTACTCCCAGTTCCTGAAAAACCTTGTACTACTTTTTTTTTTTTTTTTTTTGATCTTTGTCTTATGGGTAAGATCATTATTTTCTTGTTATTTTCAAGATCTTATCTTTGTCATTATTTTTCAGAAGTGTAATAATGGCCATCACATGGTTTTTTGGGGGCTTATTTTATGTGGATTTTCTCAAGTTCATGAATCTCTAGGCTTATGTCATTTGCCAAATATGGTAAATTTTCAGCTCTTACTTCTCTCAGTAACTTTTCAGCCTCCCTCATTTTCTCTTACCCACCTATGACTCCAATAATAACAACAATAAAATGTTATATTTACTGTTTTAGTCCCACAGATTTCTGAAGATTTGATCTTCCTTCCTTCTTTCCTCCTTCCCTCACTCTCCTTTTTCTTTCTTTCTTTCTTTCTTTCTTTCTTTCTTTCTCTTTCTTTCTTTCTTTCTTTCTCTTTCTTTCTTCCTTCCTTCCTTTCTTCCTCTCTTTCTTTCTTTCTTTCTTTCTTTCTTTCTTTTGTTCAGATTGAGTAAATGCTACTGATCTTTTCTCAAAAGTTCATTGATTCTGTCTTGTGATCTTCACTCCACTATGGAACCCATTAAATGAGTCTTCTTTGTTTCTTTGTTTGTTTAATTACTTACTTTTCAATTTTATAATTTTTTACTTAGTATATATATGTATGTATACACAGATATTCATATATACATATATATAGATATATAATTTAAATTTCTTAATGGTATTGTCTTTTTTAAACATTTGTTTTAATGGAATTCAAAATTGATTAAATAGTTTTATTTTGGCTGCGTTGAAATTTTTGTCAGATCTTTCCAGCACGTGACTCGTCTGCTTCATGTCAGTATAAGTATCAGCTGACTGTTCTTCCTCCATGTGTAATTTGAAAGTTCTCAGCATAGCGAGTGGTTCTTTATGATCCTTGACATTCTAGAAATTATGTGAAGAGACTGGGTCTTCTTTCAGTCCTAGTAGACAAGTCTCCTTGGATTAAACATTAGGTTTAATATGTTGGTTATGGAATACTGTCGCAGGCTGTAATTGTAAGTCAGCATTCTGAGGTCTGGCAGTGTTATTCTAGTCAGCTCTGCTCTTAGGGCTTTACTGGGTCCATTCTAGGTCCATCTGTTGTTGGTGGCAAGGTGCTTTCTTGGCCACCACGTATTTCTAGGTAGAGGAGGAAGTGGACTTGCAGAAGAAGAGCATGGCCCCTGACCTGTTCTCCAGCCCCTGGACCCCTGTCGCTTCTCACTGTATCTCTGTCAGTGCCATCAGAAGAGGAAGCAACTACTCAAGCTGCCTCCTGCCATGGGGCCATAGGGGAGGGGGTGGGGCATGTTTCTGCAACAGTTTCATACTGTTTGGCTTGGATGATCTTTTGCTGTTTTGGGTGGATGGCCAGGAGTAGCTAGATCTAGATATGTATGTAATTAAGTGGACAGCCATGGAGCAGTGGGACAGGTTCACCTGCTGCTGCTGGGTAGAGGTGTAGGACATGCTGGGCCTTTCCTGCCTCTATGCCAAGGGATGGTGGGTCAGAGGAAATGAGGCCTATGGTAATTTATGTTGAGTTTAAGGTCCCTGCCTATTTCTGCCCATTCTAAAATGAGGTATGTTTCTCCCAACTGGGTTCAGTGGCTCTGTTGGGGGCATGGATCAGGCCTACCACGTTCACTAAGTACTGAATAGAGAACAGTCTCCAGCTTGTCCCTAGGATTCTTCCCACCACTGAAAACATGGGATCTGACCTGGCCATCTTACATGGGACAGAGGATGGGTTGGCCTCCTTGGACTACCCTGACTTTATAGCTGAAGATTGATGTAGTCTAGAGCTGTTAATGGGTGTGGTGTAAGTAAGGCATTGACCCAACTTGATACAGCTGATTTCATATTAAAGGACAGGTTAGTCACCTCTGCTGGTGGCTGTGGCACACAGGGTACATCAGCCTAGCAAGACTCTGCTGTCACTAATGTCTATGGGAAGATCAAGCTCACAGTCATTACTGCATCTGGTCATAAAATGCATTCCTTTTCTTGATCCCCATTGGGCTTTTTTATTCTAGTCTTTAGACCAAAGAGACTTTTTTTCTTTTTTTTTTTTGTTTGTTTATTTTTATATTTGTTTTTATTTCCATATAATTAATTGACATATAACATTGTATAAGTTTAAAGTGCACAGCATGTTGATTTGTTACGTGTATATATCGTAATAAGATTATTACCATAGCATTAGCTGAACTCTCTGCCATGTCACATAATTATTTTTTGTGTGTGGTGGCAACACACAAGATCTAGGCTCTTGAAAACTTTGAATTTCATAATACAGTATTGTTGACTATAGTTACTGTGCTGTACATTAGATCCCCTGAACTCTTTATCTACAAAGTTTCCAGTTTGTACCCTTAAACAAGGTCTCCCCATTTTCCCACCCTAGCTTCTGGTAACCACCATTCTCTGTTTTTATGAATTCAGCATCTTATTTTTATTTTATAACTTTTTAATGTTTATTTATTTTTGAAAGACAGATTGTGAGCAGGGGAGGGGAGAGGGAGAGGAGACACAGAATCCGAAGCAGGCTCCAGGCTCCAATCTGTTAGCACAGAGCCCAACACAGGGCTTGAACCCACCAACCATGAGATCGTGACCTGAGCCGAAGTTGGACGCTTAACCGACTGAGCCACCAAGGCGCCCATGAGTTCAGTGTTTTAGATTCCACATATGTGTGATATCATACAGTATTTGTTTTTCTCTGTCTTACTTATGTTACTTAGCATAATGTCTTAAAGATTCATCCATGTTTTCGAAATGGCAAGATTTTCTTCTTTCTCATGACTGAGTATTATTCAGTAAATTTTCTGTATATATATTATTACTTTTGTAATTTTATATATATATTATATATATATACATATATATATATATAACTTTGTATCTTAGCTAAGATATGGATATCTTAGCTATTGTGAATAATGCCTCAATGTGCATGGGAATGCATCTCTCAATTCAATATTCTGTTTTAATATTTTTCAGGAAATTCCATACTATTTTCCATAGTGGCACTACAACTTTACATTTCCACCAACAGTGCACAAGTGTTCCCTTATGTCCATATGCCGAACAAGACTTATCTCTTGTTGGTAATAACCATCTTAAAAGGTATGAGGATTTACCTCATTGTAGTTTTGATTTACATTTTTCTGATTACTAATGTGGAGCGTCTTTTCATACGCCTGTTTGACATTTGGATGTATTCTTTAGAAAGAAAGTCTGCTCAGGTCCTCTGCTCATTTTTTCATCAGAGTGTGTGTGTGTGTGTGTGTGTGTGTGTGTGTGTGTGTGTTACTGAGTTGTATAAGTTCTTGATTATTTTGAATATTAACCCCTTGTCTGATATATAGCTTAAAATATTTGTCTTCCATTCTTTAGATTGTCTATGCATTTTGTTGATGTTTCTTTTGCTGTGGAGAAGCTTTTTAATTTGATGTAGAGTCAACTCGCTGATTTTTGCTTTTGTAGTTTGTTATGTCAAATCCAAAAAATCTTGGCCCAAAACTAAGTCAGACTATGTTTTCTTCTAGAAGTTTTATGGCACCAGGTCTTATATTTTTTAAATATCATCTATTTTGATGTTTTGGGGTGTTGGAATACTCTTAGGTTTACACTTTGTGAATATAGAAGCTATAATGGGAAATAAATAAAACAAACAAGCAAAATAAGAAGATCACCAGAGGAGCATACTTCAAGCCCTGAGCTTGCTAGCCATTTGCCTTTTTCTTTTCACATCTCAGTATCCTTTTATGGTTATCTTTTGAATTATTTCCAGAGTATTTATCTGTGCTAATGATTAGATGCAGGAAAAATTGAGTAAATTCCATCTGTCTGGGACCAGATACCTGAGACAAAAGAGAACTCATTCAGAACCCATGTGTAGCTCTTTAATAGGTGTGCTTTTTTTTGTAGTTGGTTTTTACTACACATGGCTTATATAGCCATATTTATGTAAATAGATTATTAAGAGAATCAAAGCAACACAAAATTCTATAATTACATAATTTATTAGAAAAACTAACTTGTCTAAAGTCAGTGACAGAAGAATCAAGTCTGGAATATCATGCCAGATCTCAAAAACTCTGGCTTGTATTTATATATTTATACAAATCCTATAAAGGCATTTTGTTCCTTTCTCTTTAGCCAGGATTTTTTCAGTATTGCTGTGGAGGTGGGTTTGCTGCTTACATCTGAATCTTATTAGTCTTGTGTATCCACATCTTCTAATTAATGTGTTCTTAAATATGGTGAAGGGTGGGGCGCCTGGGTGACTTAGCCGGTTGAGCTCCCAGTTTTTGAGTTTGAGCCCCGCATGGGCTCTGTGCTGACAGCTCAGAGCCTGGAGCCTGCTTCAGATTCTGTGTCCCTCTCTCTCTCTGCTTCTCCCCTGCTCACATTCTGTCTCTCTCTCTCAAAAATAAATAAACATTATATATAATAAATAAAGATAAAGTGTAACATATATATATATGAGGGAATAATTTGGTCTTGATAAATGATTTTTGCATCTGTTCAGTCCTTATATTAGAGATAACTTTACTTTATGGCTTACTTCAATTTTGGCTTTTGTGATGAAGACCTAGACTTTCACTTTCTAGGTTTGCATTAAAGCAAGTTATCTCTCTTTCCCCCTCGTTACACATTGTTTGGTGCAAGATATTTCCCTTCAGATTATGGTTTATTTATTTTTTTAAAAAAAGCATTTGTATCAGAACATATATAAAAATTTAAAATAAATATACATAATATATATATACATTTTATATATATATATATATACACATTTTAAAAGTTGAACTCTTCTCATTCAATGCCTAACATTTTATGATAATACCTTTTATTTTGTCTTCTTTGTTCTTTCTGTGAATATTATAATAGACAGATACTGGTGTTCCAGTTCTTTAATTCTTTCCTTATCTTTCTTTTACTTGGTATTTTATTTCACATAGAGGTATATCTCTCACTTGATAATCTGAGTCTTTAAATGATTTATGACCATTGGCAATTTATTCCTTTTTACTATTAGAATTCCTGTAATATCATTTTGATTGTGTCTTGAGAACTGATAAACACATATGGTCGGTCAATAGCTTTATGTAACTAAAAACAATCGAAAACACAATTCTGATGGCAAAAGAAAAATGAATATCTATTGTGTAATAAAGTGAAAAATGGCAACAGCCATTAAAGATCACGAACTAATAGCTACATACTTATCTGAGAGTTTTAATTTTTGAATAAGTCATCTGAGACAAAAGACACAATACTTAAAATAATAACTCTTAAAAAAAAAAAAGTCCCATCAGGCTCTGACAGCTGAGAGACTGAAGTCTTCTTTGGATTCTGAGTCTCCCCAGCTCATGCGCTCTCTCTGTGCCTCCCCCACTTATGCTTTCTCTCTCTCCCTCTCTCTCTCTCAAAAATAATAAATGAACATTAAAAAAAATAATTGTTTTGCACCCAGTGAAACTGGTTAGCAAATACTGAGTATTTCAGATACTTGATATTGCATGAATGAATTAATATTTTCTCCCTATATTTATTGTTCAATTATTCAGTCTGTGTTGTGAAATTTCCCAAAGTCATTAAATATAACTGTACACAATTTTGGCATACATATCAAACTTACTTCTTTGTCAATACTGTTTTTATGTTTTTCAATCACTTTGGTCTTCTCTAAATTTTCCTATCATAAATAACAGGATTGCACAAATTATAATAGAATCTATCTTCTTATATTCAAAAACATACTGGGTAAAACTTGTTTTTTCATGCACATTGGTATACCTGCCAAATGTTTATAGAACAAAGGAAATAGGTTATCGTGTTTAGTATGTCTTTGTTTATACTCAAAGCACTGTGTTATACATAATTCCATGACACTACCATCAGAATTAAAAATAAGTACATGTAACCTATTGTATTAGGAAAAATCACACCACATTTTGATTCTCTTTGTCACCTTTTTATATGCATGTAGGTATAAAATCACTTTTTAATAAAAATAGCTGTTTAAAAATTTTAATTGTCACTTATGAATTATTGAAAATGATTTCAGGGAAATATATATACAAAATACCCAACCCATAATATTCAAAGATTGTTTTCAGGAATTCCCTTACCTGGGTCCTGAGTAACCATATATTTTTTTAAGATTAGAGTAAATCTTGTTATGCTTCTGTAAACAAGGTTTTTTAGAATACCTGAGCAGGAAGGTGTTTGCTTTGTTTGTAAACGATTGTATCAGAGGTACAGTTTTCATAGTTAAATAGAGTTCAACCCAACGGATTGTGAAAAACTCAGGGTTCTTGCATCTCCCACCTCTCTGATTCCCATTATCCAGGGCAAAGGCTTGATTATCTCTAGTTACTCTTTTTTAATTCGCCTCCATTTCTCAAAAATAACACACATTTACATTTTTCAACTTTCCTCTTTCCAAATCTTTTTACCAAGCGTAACTAAGGGTTTCTACTAAGGAAAAATAAAACTAACTCACTTGTTTTATCCCCACATGTACCCCCCCATATATTATATAATTGTATTATAATTTAGTGCTACTTCAGTATTACATCTTAACATTATAAAGATCTGGTAATTAATTACTACTTACAGATGCAAATCTACCATATTATTTTCTTCCTTTATATGCAGAATTAGAATTAATAATAGACTCACTTTCTGTTTGCCAAATTTTTCATGTGTCTGTAATAAAATATACCTTACCTTTCTACAAGAAGTAGAACTCTTCTCTTTGTAACTTCAGCTAGTTTAGAAATCTAGTTTATTGGGGTACTTGGTGACTCAGTCAGTTAAGCATCCAACTTCGGCTCAGGTCATGATTTCACAGTTTGTGGATTCGAGTCCCACCTCGGGATGTGTGCTGACAGTTCAGAGCCTGGAGCCTGTGTCACATTCTGTGTCTCCTTCTCTCTCTGCCCCTCCCCCACTCACACCCTCTCTCTCTTTCTCAAAAATGAATAAACATTTTATTTATTTATTTATTTTTGTTTTTTTAAATGTTTTATTTATTTCTAGGAGAGAGAGAGAGAGAGAGAGATAGCGTGAGCAGGGGAGGGTCAGAGAGAGAGGGAATCACAGACTCCGAAATAGGCTCCAGGCTCTGAGCCGGCAGTCAGCACAGAGCCCGACGCGGGGCTCGAACCCACGAACCGCGAGGTCATGACCTAAGCAAAAGTCAGACGCTTAACCGACTAAGCCACCCAGGCGCCCCGAATAAACATTTTAAAAATTAGAAAAAAAAAAGAAATGTTGATTACTTGTAGAAAGTCTTATGCAAGTCATTCTTACTATTCCTTTGTGAAGTCTACTAGTGTTTTACATGGATTACTAATAAATATTCTGAGATACATACTAATAAATATACTGAGATAATACCAGTATACAGCAAATGGAAATGTTTGTGAGATAAAAGGATACTTCTTACCATAAAGAACAGTTATTAATTCTTTGGGAGAATTAGCTTCAGTTGTAGTTTCATGTCTTCTGAAACTCAAGTAAATTCTAAGTCAAGATGTATTAATTCATCATTTGATCGTCTCCTGCGGAGCGTGTACTAACCCAATGCTGAAAACACACTTGTGCACCAGACATATTCTCCTTTGCTTTGTAAAGCTTACACTGTAGTTTGCTAGATAGTCAAACAAATTATGAAATGTGTTATACATTTTAGGACATGTAAAACGTGGCGTGCTTTGAGTCCATATACTCTGGCCGCTCAATCGATTTTAGAGGTCAGTAAATGCTTAATTATAAGTAACATTTAAGCAGATATTTAAATGTCATATCAGAGTCAACATAAAGGTATGGAAAAACTGTTTAAGATAGTAAGTAAAGCAATACCTGAATCCAGAAAGAACATACCATCTTTTTCCACAAGGAATGTCTGCATGAATACAAATGTGTGACCAGGGTGAACATATGCTGGGAAGTAGGCAGTGAAAATTATGGGACGGAATGATAGCCATAAAATAAATGATGATCATGTTAATAATAGATGTGATAATTTCAAGGGCTTTTCAGATGTGAAGCCCTTTAACACTAGTAAGTACAGGAATGATAAAAATATTACTCAATAAATATTGACAGTATGTCACTCTGAGAAGTGTGGGTTCATTGGGGAAAGTCAGTAACAAATAGCAATTATAGTGGTTGGACAATAGATTTTGGCAATTTGGGCCAAACTAGTGAAATAAAGAATAGATGAAACTCTAGATTATAAGAATATGGAATCTACAAGGATCTTTGTTTATTAGAAGTCGAGGTGATGGAGAAAGTGACATCAATATCACTCCCAGTTTGTAGCTGAGTGGGGATAAAGGCAAAGAGGGTAGAAGAAGGCACAGCCAGAGAGGCAAGACCACAATCAGGAGACTGTCAGGATTGTCCTCCCTCCCCCTGCCCCCAACTAAGAGGCGGTAAGAAGTGTACAGCAAAGTGAAATTGGAAAAGACTTAGACAGGGGCGCCTGGGTGGCTCAGTTGGTTAAACGTCTGACTTTGGCTCAGGTTATGATCTTGTGGTTCATGAGCTCAAGCCCCACATCAGGCTTTGCACTGATAGCTCAGAGCCTGGAGCTTTCTTCAGATTCTGTATCTCCCTCTATCTGCTTCTCTCTCACTCTCACTCTGTCTGTCTCTCTCTCAAAAATAAATAAACATTAAAAAAAATTTTAAAAAGGAAAAAAAAGAACTGGAAAATATCTATCTGATTACCAAAGAGCTAGTGGCCCTGACTACTCTGTGACCAACGTTGAATTCAGTTTTTGCCTCCTACATCCTTTTCTAAGTATGTTTATATCAGTAAATAGAAGTGCAACATGCATTTAGGAAACTTTAGTAATATAATATAGAAAATAGAAGTCAGTGTTTGCACATTATTTTCTACATGCGTATTAGGCAAGTGTGGAAATATTAGTATTATTTTGGCTTATTTGTGTATTAACGAAAAGCCTGGTTGTTGGCCTAATGACCTATTTCTGTTAACTGATCAGCTCTGATAACAGTAAAAAGCTGTGGTTCTAGTTTGAATGCTACCAGTCCTCTCAGACCTTTGAAATCCCATTTCAACGATCTTATCTTTTCGTTTAGAATTACAACAAATAATCAACTCATTCCTGAGCATTAGGGAACACTGATTTTCCCTTGAATAGCAACATTTTTCTTATTTAAAAAAAAAAAATAAAACCCCTAAGACAGCCCTTTAAAATATGCAAAACATGAGATGAAATGAGATTTTGTCATTGTTTACAATGAAGCGGATGGAAATCCTTAGTCATAGCAGTAATGGATGCAGATAAATGAAGACATAGACATCTGTGATATCAGATTCTCCGAACTGGATTCTACCCTTAAGCAGCCACCCCTCCCCTCAAAATCTAAGGGGGGTGTTTATGAACAGATGATGAAGCATAACAGGATGATAATTTAATTCTGTCTCAGAATTTTACTCCTAAATCCAATATGGAGCATGACTGAGCTGTGATGGTGCATGGAGCCGCCTCGTGTTTCGCAGGCAATATTGTTCTCAGGAGGCAGGTTTGCCTTCATCTGTCCTAACCCCATAAGCTTAAAATGTGGATCAAATCCCATCATTGAAAAGGAAACAAATCCTAAATGTATCTGACATCCAAAAATCCTTAGGATAATGTGAGTGTGTACCATATGCATTCAAGTCAACCTCATAAAAAATTCACCTGAGAAAGAGAAAATACTTAAATTAAAACAGAGAAAAATGTACATAATCCCTAGCATTATTAATGCTGAGTGATACAATGGCTGAGAAATAAAATAGGAACCTTTAAGTGTAAGCCAAACCTTATCCTGAGTGACTGACAGATTGGTTGATAAAGATTTTTTTTCTTCTTAAGTAACCCCAATGGGTCTAACAGTTGAGCCCATTGTCCTCAGGGAGTGTGTTCAATACCTAGAATCTGCCTGGGGGTGGTGAGAAACATGGCATGCCAGAGAAATCATATACATTTTGGATACATTTCTTTGTCTGGCTCACTATTTCTCTCTGATTCAGAATCACTTTTGCTTTTGCTTCCCTCTCCCCCAGTCCTGGAAAGGACTGTGAGATGAATTAGATGTTATGAACAAATTAATCTTATAGCCTATTTTATCCAAGTCAAGCAGCTTTTTAAAAAGTTACGTAGTGCAGGTCCTCTAAAGAAGGCCTCTTTTACAAAGGCAACTTCTTGTCCCCAGGAAGAGACAAGTCTTAACAAAATGTTTCTTCCTTCCCTATACCTGTCGATGCATCCTAAAGCTCTCCATTCCTCAGTCCATCTTAAAATTCTGCTTCATTTACAAATCTACTTCCTCATTTCTAAAATTGTTTTACTCCAAAACTGTCTTTCATTGTGTCTTTGGTTGTTAAATGTGCCAGAAAATTAATGGAACACAATTTCCTCTTCTCTAAAGAGTCATTTTAATTACTCTCATTTTTTTTTCACCTCTCATTCTTATCTCAAACCACTAACTACACTTTGAGTTCCATCTTCCCCGTGTCACTAAGATTATTATATTTTGATCACCATTAGCTTCCATATTGACAAATCCCAGTGACCCTATTTCTGATACAGTGTAGTCAATCTCCCACCATTATTGATCCAGAATATAGTTCATATGCTCTTGAAATATTTTATTTGCTCTTAAAATCCCCAGATTGTCCCTTCCCTTGCTCTCTTTATCAGTGCTTATTTTATTTCTTTTAAAAAAAATTTGAAACACACACACACATGCACACACACATATATATACACACACAAATACTGACAAGCACATTAATATTACTTTCCTGTGACAGCTGAGCATATATAGAATACAAATATATATAGAATACAAATTACTTTTATCTAAATTAACATGCATTAACAACCAAATTTAATGTATTGTAGAATAGAGGAGTTGAAAATCAGCAGGAAAGGAGCTAAGGTAGAAGCAATCACAATCAGCTCAGGAGACATTGTCTTCGTTTGTTTTCTACCTTTATAAAACTAGAGCCTGCTAATAATCTTAAATTGTTAAAGTAATATAGTTTTGCCTGATGCCATTGGTCACAATGCCCAGAGATAATTGTTACTAAGTTAGCTTTAATTTCCCATTTGCAAAGAAACACTGATGTTAATTCAGTTTTCTTCTCGGTTTTTAATTAGGTTGTAAGGATCTAAAATGCTATGAGTTATCTTCATATCTGAATATCTCATCTGAAAATAATAAAAACAGAAAATGTTGATTTAAGACCTTAATCCTACCATTTAGTGCATGCAATAAAAGTTAATGTAAAAAGTTAATATTTATCAATAACATTTGAATGTTTTAAAATTATATTCCTTTTAACTTCCAAAATGAACTCTAAAGCCAAGAGTATAAGAATCTTGAATTTCCTTGCCAGAAGGCCTTTTTCCTCAAAGATTCCTTTTAGACTTACTTTGGTGTTCAGGATGTCCATGTTTAAATGCATTCACTCATTTCCACATGATATAGAGATGGTTTCCCCCATAATGTGTTGACTAAGTTGGTTCAGAGTATTCGGGTATGATGTGTAGTTAGCCAGCTCCTCATTTCCAGTCTCCATATCAAGTACTTTATTCACTTGTGGGCAGACATTAAATATAACAGTTGGCTCTCGTGTCTACAGTCCTGCAGAAAATGACCTGCCCTGTCAAGAGTGAGTGGCACAGTCACAGAATGTGGAGAAGGAGGCATGACAGGGTTTGTAACCTCCAAACTAAATTGATGTTTGTATCCAGAAAGGGCTTGTGTCTTCATAGGCACATGGGATTGTGTCACCTCAGAGAGCTACAGGGGATCAGAGAGTTGGGGGAAGCTCTGCTTGTGGCCAGAGGTCAGCAGTAAACTTTCATGGCATCCCCATCCTCCCCAAAAATATTTTAGCAATCTAGAGGTGTTGATTCCTTTCTCCAACACAACAGACCCAGGTCTGTGATCCATTTGTTCTTCACGTTTCTCTTTATAGAGCTTGGTAGAGAGTATGTTTTGTTGTTTGTTTGTCTTCTTTTGTTTTGTTTTTAATTTCCTCTTGCACATGTATCTCTTCCAACCAGGAAAATCTTTCTTCATCCCCGTGACTGATTGCTTGCCCCGCCCTAGCCCAATCTTGTTGTGGATGTTGTCTTCTTCTTATGCCCATTTTTTTTTTAATTAAAAGGTGAGAAAACCCAATACTTTCACTTTTTAATAGTTTCTCTTGTACTTCTAGTTTTAGGGGATATGAGAACGTCATCTCCTGCTATTCTTGCTGCCTAGAAAAGGAGTGTAAATGGGCTGACACAAACATAGAAATAAAGACAAAGTTTTGTTTTCAGCAGATGATACAGGGAAACAAAGGTCATAGACCAGCCACTCATTAAAATGTGTTATAAGGTTTCATCATTTGAGGAAGGTTTTTTTTTCCCCCAGCCTTTTTAATTTTTTTCATCAACTCCAACATGAGTACCAGTGTGGCCAAGGTGAGGCAGGGTGGAGCTAATAGATAAGATGCTGGAAGAACAGAATTAAGTGGAAAATTGAGATTCTGTATACTTTAAGGCAAAGTAATTTCTCTTGCCCTACAATGTTGGGCAAGACCTTGAGCCTAGTCCTCTCTTCCCAATGATCTGTCCAGATCAAGATCAGTATGTTTTAATACTCCAGTCCACAGGTGACTCAGTACTTTCTGAGGATGAAATCTCAGATCCAGAGGCTAGTACATGTAGAGTTTGGATGAATTCAGTAACTGTTTCACCTTCTGAGTTCTACTCATAAATATTGGGAAAAGCAGAGGCTCAACCCTCTTTCCCTTTTTCTTTTCTATCTACGTTCTTTCCATAGGTACTTTCTTATGGGTCACATTATATTTCAATGACTCTCAAATTGATGTCTTAAGTATTCATATGTTTACCATGAGACTTGTGTATCCTAACTGCTACTTGGTAAACTTAAATGAGAAATTTTAATTTTTTCCAGATCTGCTACTTTCCAAATCATCCATTTTGGTCAGTTGTACCCAGTCATATTCACAGTGTGGCAGTTATGACCACTTGCCAGAGCTAAAAATTAAGCCATTTAGAGACATTCCCTTTCCCTCACTTTCCCTCACCATCCCATGGAGTGTTATTTTTTTTTAATTTCCACTCTACTTAGAAATAGGTCTTCATTCTATACATTTATTTCTACACTTCTCTATCACCTATGTCCCAGACTTTAAGTCACTTATGGATTACTGTAATAGGCACCTCACATAGCTCTTTTTAGTCTATTCTTTACAGTCAATGTACCACTCAGTGAATTAAAAAAATTAAATATACATGAGATCAATGTGATATAGAAAGCAACATTTCTCTTTTTTTATTATTAGGGAAAATAGAAAATTGCATCAAATTATGTTGACAAGCTGATAAAAGTTTTGATAGACTAACAACCATGAAATTTGGCAATATAAGGGTCATTATAGATCTTGAAAAGAACAATATGAGTGACATGGTATGACATAGAGTCAGTAAGAAGAGAAAAGAGGTGATAAACTGGGGACAATAACTAAAGTTCTTTCAAAGAGATTTAGATGAAAGAAATAGGAAAATGCGTAAATATCTGCAGAGGAATGTGAAGAAGGATGTTTTTGCATGAGTGCATGTATGTATAAGCATGTGGTTGTGTGTATATATTTCATTATAAAGGATATCCATGTATGCCTGCATGAAGACGGAAAAATCTAGAAAGGGGAGAGACTTGAGATGCAAGAAAGAGAAATGAGTTGCAGAAACTGATATTCAAATTCATGATAGCCAAAGCAGCTAGATCTATAAGGTAAAATTATGGAGAGGGAGAACCTTTGATGAAATTAACCTCAAATTATGGCAGTTCGCTCCTCTTCAAAAATTAGCTTACATGTAAAGTATGCATATGCTGAGACACCAAGAATTCCAATAGAAAGAAGGTGTGGGGACGCTAAAGCAAAACAAAATATTCAGCAGCCATGAGCTACATAGAAGCCAGAGGATAGGATCCAGACCACATGAAGCTATAAAGAACCTGGTAAATATCTCAGATATTCAACAGAAACACAAAATGGGCACCTCTTGTATGAACTATCTCTTAACAATAAGGGGGAAATACAGACATACAAAGTCTGAACAAGGCTTAAAACCCATTCTGAACAGAGTTCAATCTGGCTTGTCTGTCTAGTTTTGGAAAATAATTCCAGTAAAGATTAAAAAAAAAAAATTTAAACCCCTTTTAATGTTTATTCATTTTTTGAGAGAGAGACGGAGACAGCAAAAGTGGGGGAGAGGCAGAGAGAGAGGGAGACACAGAATCAGAACCAGGCTCCAAATTCTGAGCTGTCAGCACAGAGTCAGATGTGGGGCTTGAACACACAGACCACAAGATTGTGACCTGAACCAAACTTGGACGCTTAACCAACTGAGCCACCCAGGAAACCCAAGATTTTTTTTTTAGTGTAATGTTTGACATACTGATTCTAAAAGGTAAAGGTTAATCTTAAATATGAACAAATTTGTAGAATTTACATGACCAGACTTGCTAACAAATAATGAAGCTATAATAACTAAAACAATGTAATTATGGATGCAAGGATAGCCAAATAAACCAATGGAACAGAGAAATTTGAAAATATGATCACCTAATTTACAATAATTACCATTTCATTTCAGTTGGGAACATATAATCTTTTCAATAACTTGCACTGGATATATTGGCTATCCTTGACTGAAAACTATAAACCTTTATTTTTTAACTTCCTGCACACAAAAACTAATTTCAGATGTTTGGTAAAACCAAAGCTGATATGTAAGGCAATAAGGCTTATGGAAATAAATGTAAAGGATATCTTTATAAACTTGTGGTAACTTGTAATAAAATTTTCTTAACTAGAATCTAAAAAGTATTACCTATGAAAGATAAAATTAACCAAATGGATTACAGTCAAGAACTTCTGTTCATAAAAATATGCAATTAAGAGAATGAAAACAAGCCATGAATATTATTATCCCTTTCTGAAAAATACTTGCGTTTTTTTCTAATACATATATCTGATGCTGTGTAGAATATATTTAAAACACCATAATGTACCTGAAAAAAAGACAAAGGTAATAAAATGAGAAAGAAAAAGGCATTCACAAAAATACGATTTCAATGATCAATAAACATAAACACTTATCTTCAGCATAACTTTTCTTTAGCAAAATACAAATTAGAACCAACATGAGATACACTACACAATACCAGAATAATTAAAATTCAAAGGACAGAAAATTCCAACTTTTGATGAGAGCGTGGAAAATGTTGAAGTGAATGTTGAATAGCTGTGCTTTTAGACAATGCTGGCAAGATTGTAAATTAGTGCAATCATACCAGACACCGGTTTAGCATTAAATATTCTCATGACCTGTGACCCTGGATTTTTCATAAGGGAACACCTAACAGATATGAGTGAAGCACCTAAGCCCACCAAAAGACATATTCACATTTCTTTGAAGTTTTATATACAGTGCTACAAAACTAAACCTGATCCCAAAGAATGGAGAAATAAATGTTTCTGTATTTATACAATTGAATACAACATAGCAAAAAGTAGAAAAATAGCTACACAGAAAACAGAGATACAAAGTGGAATGAAAAATGTAAGAAATTCCAGATCAGTCAAAACTAATCTCTGCTGATAGAAATTAAAATAGTCATTATCAGAAACAAGAGGAAAATACAGGGGAAGGTGGGGAGAAGTAAGAGGAAAACAAACTACAAGAGACTTTTTTTTTAAAGTTTATTTATTTATTTTGAGGGAGAGTTTGCACATGAGCACGTGCATGGGGGAGGGACAGAGAGAGAGAGGGAGGGAGAGAAGGCTAAGTAGGCTCCTCGCCTGCCCAACACAGAACACAGTGCAAGCTCTATCCCATGACCCTGAGATCATGACTTGAGTTGAAATGAAGAGTTGGTTGCTCAGCTAACTGAGCCACACAGGTGCCCCTCAAGCCCTAAGAGATTCTTAATGACAGAGAATAAACAGGATTGATGAAGGAGAAAGGTGGAAGATGGGCTTTTCGGGTGATAGGTACTAAGAAGGGCATTTGTGATGAGCATTGGGTGTTGTATGTAAGTGATAAATCACTGAATTCTATTCCTGAAACCAATATTGCACTGTATGTTAACTAAAATTTCAATTAAAAAAACAGGTAAAAAAAAATAGCCATTATCTTCACCAGGAGCATTGCTGGTGCCATTAAGAATCCATCAGATAGGATTCTGAACTGCTAGACTATTCTGCCATTTGATGGAAGGTGTCAGGGGAATTACATGAAGATATATGAAACCGTACACTGAAGATTTGAATACTCTTTATGTAAATGCCACATATGAACTGAGAAACAAAAAAACGTGAAAATTTTATACTTCCCTTGGACTAGACTATGACCATTATGACCGTTATTCGAATTAAATGTAGCTAGGCAGTATATTTCTTCTTTCATCATATGCAAACATGCCACTAAACCCTGAGTCCCATGGGAACAAAAGGTTTGTCTGCTTTGTTCCTTGATGAATTTCACTTATTTAGCAGTAAGATTTAACAGAGGCTATAAAATGAGTGTTTTCATGACTCAGTTTTTTGGGACAATAACTCTTTTAGACCACCATTTCACTCTATATAGTGTAAATATGAATAACTTTGGAGATATTTAAAAAACACATTATTTCAAGGGTTCAAATTTATCCATTCATTAAGACTGGGAATTTGAAAACATTCCAAAATCCAAGCAGTCACCTCAATTCTGAAGATTAAGTAACTTTTGTATTATCTGCCCACTGATAAGCTATCCTTCAATATTAAAATTCATATCTTTTCACAAATTTTGTCTATATAGTAAAATTGAATATGTTTGCATGAACTTTGCACATCAATTATTGTCCACTTTATTCTTATGAAATGTATAATAATTTGAATCAAAATTAAGGCTCACAATACTCAAAGTTGGGATATAAAAGATGGAGAATGAAGGCAAGAGGGAATTCCCAACCCTTCTCCCATCTAACAGTCCCCAGAAAGCATCGATAGATTTATAAAAATGACTACAGATAAGTCCATACTGTCTTTTTTATATCCCTATTGTCCTTCATTGTGAACTTTGAAATGCCCACCAGTGTGACTGGTCCCCATTTACTTATCCCAATAATGAGCTACAGAAATAATATATAATAGGAATGTACAAATCTTTGGGTGGGTGTGGCCAAATTGTACCTTTTAAGTGGAAAAGGACTCAATTAGTAATGTTCCCTTTGAGCTGCACAGATGTTACTGTTCCTTGCCAAAGCAGAAGGATTTCAGTTTCTCCAATAACATTTCAGGACTGGATGCAACATTATTTAGCAAACTAGGCAAATATCTAGTGATTTCCAGTAAATTCATTTTTAACTCAAAAAATTTGTGCATATACACTTTGCACTGGTAGATTTGTCTCTGATCTGTTCTCATATGAGTGTTATTTTAATTTTTATTTGAAAACATTTTTCCCCATCTCTTAATTTTAGACTTAAAGGATACTGACCCTGAAACTTTAATTTTTCATCTTTGTTACCTTCATCTGAGGTATCCTTACCTGCAATATCCAATGGACATCTTTTATCTAGAATAACAGGTGTATTGTATGCTCCTATACTCTTCAGTGGTATTTAAGGTAAAGGTCACATAAGCCCTTTCAGTGTCATTTGATAAGTATTTGAGGGTGGACAAATTGCATGCTGTACTTGGAATTGACCTGTCCTGTCTCTTAGATTTCCATACTTAATCATCTCACCTCACTACAGGTCACCAGTATCCCTTACATAATGCTGGTATTTATCAAGTTACTAAATCTACAATTAAGGTCTTTAGTATTTCTATGACTCTAATTCTCTCTGATTCAATCTGTCTGGTAGAAGGGATATATTTAACTACTCAAGTCCTAAACTTTATGCCTTTCCCTCAGTGCTACTTTGTGTGCCTCGAGAGGAATGTGACCCTTGCTCATGCTTCCTTGTAGAGTTTGAGGGACCTTAAGAATTTTATCTCCCAGACATGTTCAATTAGTGTCACAAGTGTAACAACCACTACTGCAAAATGTTGCAAAATGTCATCAAAATCCTTTCCAGGTTCCACTCTGGTTCTTATCTGTGCTCCTGTCTCAGACTCAGGCAACAGCCAGACCCATTCTCATAATTAAAAATGTTTTTAGTTTCTTTCTACAATGGTTAGTTCTTGCAGAATTCCTTTTATTGTAATATTTATTGCTAACTTACCATATTATTTAAAATTTGAACTTTATTTTTTTAAATAGTTGTAAATAGCTTTGTTTGGGCTTAGACACTCAACATTGCAAGATAGTATCCCGTTTTTAGTAAATGTTTCTTACATTCTTTGTGATTTCCTATTTTCCATTGTTCTTCTGTGGCACAGGGGAAAAGAAAGAACTAGACAGAAAGGGAAAAAAGGATAGAGGAAAAGAAAAGAACAAAAGACACAGTTGGAACAGAAAGCTATACATGCTGCCAGAGCACAGCCGCTGACTGACATTTGATGGTTGTGACATATGTGAGATTGTGGGCTCTGACTGCATGGGATTTAAAAAGATTTTAAGAAATAATAGGTAGACAGACTCTAGGAATCATGTGCTTCCAATTTACATATGTTAGATAGTGAATGAATAAAATTTTGTTTCAACCTTTGCTACCATACAAGTTCAATATTTGTCTGACCCTTTATAATGTATGGATTTCAAAAAGTGAAAATAAACACAACTACTTAACATAGACCAGTTATCAAGTTTTTAGTGCTTTAATATCAAAATTAGCTTATTTTATTAAGAGAAATCAATCGCTGAGACATTTGGAAGGAATAAAACACAAGTCAGTAAATCAGTGTCTGCATATAGATATGACTTCAGTTGGAAGATATGTTGCCTATTTAAAGTGCATGCCGAGCAATTACCCCATTAATTTGATAAATGTAGACAGTAATTTGTGATGATTTAAGCCTTAAAGTGCTATTTTTCTCTCAGATTCATAGGGTTTGTTTTATTTTAATTATTTGGGTCATTGCCTTAATTTCCCATTTAACATTACTTGTAAAAAGGTGTTCCTATTTCTAAAATGTGGCCTTTTTTAATGAAGTTCCTTCTACTACTGACTTTAACCTTTAAGCTTACCATGTTATGCCACTATATGTAAATAGTCACCCTTAATAATGACATTTGGCACAACTCCGGAAAGAAAAGTATCAGGAAAGCAGTGAGTTTAGGGTTTTTTTCCTCTTTGATTTTAAATGTGTACTGCACTGTACCATCATTTCTCCTGCAACTGAGACAATTATGCTTACATATTTTTCTTTTAATTTCTACTTTCCCACCTCCCTCCTCCTTCCTATAATATGAAAAATGCAGTGTAAAAAAGACTCAATTATATAACAAATTTTGGACTTCTACTTGCTCACTTCTTAATATTTCCTGAGCAGTGTTTTAATATACACATTAGTTTATAAATTGCTGTTAACACTTATTTCTTCATTAAGTGTGTTTTAAAAATGACATTGTGTTTCTTCTAATAAAACAAAACCTATGTATATGTATTGACAAAATTTAAAAAAATAATTTAATAAAATGTGAGGTTTGGAGTCAAATTAATATTCATTAAAAAAGAAAACTTTGTTGTAAATTGACACTTGTAAGCCATCATTCTTTAATCCTATTCAGTTTAAAATTTTCATCTTAGATTTTCTTATTGCTTCCACTCTTTGCCTTTCTGATTGATTGATATTCATGCATTGAGAACAAGAGTAATGAATTAATTTTTATGTTTAATTCTGATATAATTACCAAGGATAAATTGACAGAAAGAATTAGGATATCAAGCATATTAAGCTGAATTTTAGTTTTAATTTAGCTAAATTTGGATTTTCTATCTTTATTATGAGACAGAACAGCAGGAATATTTTCTTCAGGGTCATTAAACAAGATTTTGCAATATCTCAGGTGATGGTTATACTTCAGGGGTCCTAGTTGACCACTTTGTTCTATTTTTATGAAAGACTCCTTATTTTCTGGGAGGAAATTTACTCTGAGAAAAATAAAACTAAATAAACTTATATTTGATGTAGTTACACAGATTATGCATCCTCAAATCCTTGAACTCATCCCCAAATACCTTTTCCTCTTATCTACTTACCCATTATTCCATGGTGAAACCCTAGCTTGATAGTATCAGTTGTAACACTTCCATGGTACCCAAGTGTCCCACATCCTAGCCTGCATGCATGACTTTTTAGTACATTTCCTCTGGTCTAGTATTTCAACTCCAGAGGTTTTTGGATAAAAATGATGCCAAACTCAAACAAACAAAACTGCTAAAATTCTTAGCTTCCTTGCCTCTTGACTGAATGATGAATCATTTGTTGTCCTGCGGAAGGCAAGGTGCTCCTGTGTACTGGATTCAATGCATGTTTGATTATTTGATCACATTATATATGCAATTATTCCTGTCCTGTTCAAATCTCCATGATTGTTTCATCTTTAGTAAATCAGTCTTGTCATGGTACAAGCCAGTGCTTGAAAAAACAAGAGAAGAAGAAAAAGCAAATCCCTGTCCATTAATGATCAATGGATAAAGAAGATGTGGAATACATACACAATTGAATATTACTCATCCATTGAAAAAAGAATGAGCTCTTGCCATTTGCGACAACACAGATGGATCTGAAGATATTATGCTAAGTGAATTAAGTCTGAGAAAGATGAATACCATGATTTCCCTTATATGCAAAATATAAAAAGCAAAACAAATGACAACAGAAAAGAGAAAAACTCTCATGGAGAACAAACTAGACTAGAGATTGCCAGAGGGGAGGGGGATGGGGGGAATAGAAGAAATAGGTGAAGGAGATTAAGAGGCACACATTTTCAGTTACGAAATACCTCTTGGAGGTGAAAAGTACACATGTACATACCCATAAACACACACAAAAGGGGAAAAAATGAAATCTCTTAGAACTCTCCATCTCCTTCAACTATTGACTCATTGTTCATTTTTACAGCTATATTCTTATTCTTTTGAATGACTCTGAACAGGCCTTGGACTCCATCATTTCTCTAAAGCAGCAATTAACCTCTAAATGTTGAATCCAATTGTCACTTCTCAGAAGTCATCCTGGCTTGTGGATTTGACACAATTGATTCCCCCAATTAGAAGAACACAACAATTTATAATAAAATCGCTTCTGCCTAAAGTCCCCTATTAGCACAAGATATTCCTGCCCATTTGCCCTGTTATTATAGCACAAGATTATTTTTCCTATATTCCCTTTTTGTCTTCTTATGGTGTGAGATATCCCTGTCTAATTTTCTATGGGATTAAATACCTGTGCCCGAAAGTGTCCCTGTGTCAACAGAGAGTAAATAAGAACCATTTAACTATAATGTAGTATAATCTTGTAAAGAGATTCTTCAAAAATTCTAGTCCAAGATTGCCATGTGTTTATTGGCCATTTGTTATCCATGAATATATAGGCTAAAAACATTTCTCAGTTTTATTCTGCATTTAGTTTCATGTCAGATGACTATGTTCTGGTCAGTATTACCTAGGAAAAAGTATATTTAGTTCTACAGGCCTAGACATAATGATTCTTACATGCTTTTCTATATTCACTATTGCCTGCTGTGGTGGCTACCCAGACCATGTGTTTGAGATGATAGCATCACACATCTTCCTTATCTATCATGTATCTATCTATCGATCGATCGATCTATCTATGGGTGCTTGGACTGCTTCCATGTCTTGGCTATACTGTAAATAATGCTGCAGTAAACATATGGGTATGTATATCTTTTCAAATTGGTGTGTTCATTTTCTTTAAGTAAATACCCAGTAGTGGAATTATTGGATCATATGGTATTCCCATTTTTAGTTTTTTGGAGAACTTCCAGTACTGCTTTCCACAGTGGCTATACCAATTTACATTCCCACTAATAGTCCATGAAGGTTCCTTTTTCTCCAGATCCTTGCCAACACTTGTTATTTTTTTGTCTTTTTGATTCTAGCATTCTGACAGGAATAAAGAGATATCGTGTTTTGGTTTATATTTGCATGTTCCTCATGATTTGGGATATTGAGCATGTTTTCATGACTCTATTGTCCATCTGTATGTCTTCTTTGGAAAAAAGGTCTATTCAGGTCTTATGCTTAAATTTTAATTGGATTCTTTACAGTATGCAAATTATGGAAGCAGCCCAATTACTCACTGATAGATGAATGGATAAAGTACATATGGTGTATATACACAATGGAATATTATTACTCAGCTACAACAAAGGATGGAATGAAATCTTGCCATGTGCAACAACATCGGTGGATTTAAAGGGTATTAAGCTATGTGAAATATTTCAGATAAAGACAAGTACCATATGATTTCAATTATGTGGAATCCAAAGTAAAACAAACAAAAAGAAGAATCAGACCTATAAATACAGCAAACAAACTGATAATTGCCAGAGGGGAGGGGAATGATGGAGGAGCAAAATGGGCAAAATGGGTGAAGGAGATTGGGAGATACAGTTAGGAAATGAGTAAGTCATAGGAATACAATGTGCAGGAATATAAGGAATATACTCAATGACATTGCAATAGCACTGCATAGTGGCAGATGGCAGCTACACTTGTGATGAACATGGCATGATGTGTAGAGTCATTGAATCATTATGTTGTGTACCTGCAACTAACATAGCACAACATATAGTTGTGTGTCAACTATACTCAAATTTAAAAACAAAAAATTAAGATGACAACACAAAATGACAGTAGGTAAGAACACAGTGCCATTTCTTGGAGAATCATACAAGTACTGAACTGTGATTTAATAAATAATCTGTTGTTAAGACACAGATTTGGAGGTTAATTCAATATCTATATATTAGAGGCGCCTATCTAACTGCCGTCTGAAATTGCATTCTTGGAATTCTAATTAGTATCACAAATTGAAACAACCAAAACCCAATTCTTTGTTTTTAGTTTTGTTCCAAAAAAATATGTTGTTCCCACAGTGTTCCCTCATTTTTTTCAATGCAGTTTCAGCCAAAAACCTTCAGTGAGTTTGCCTCCTCTGTGCTCTCATCCTATACATAGCATAATTAAATTATTTTGGCTAAAACATTAATATTTATAATCTCTATCCAAACACTTTTCCTTCCCTTTGTCATTACCCTAACCATATTACTTCTTACCTAGTACTTCTTACCTAGACTTCTAACTGATCTATTTGTTTTGAATACACCATACTTCTGACCAAATCCCTATAGTGAGTTTTCATCTCTTTTAAACTGGCATCCATACCATAGCCTAAAAGTCTGTACCTGAAATTTCCCTGATCTCCTAAGGCAACATCTGCAGGAGTCTTGGGAAAAGATTTTAGGGACCTAAGAATCAGGTACAGCTTGGGAGGGATGGATAGAAGCAGGCAGCAAGATTTTGTATGAATGTGTTTCACCTTGCTTTTGAATGGGCAGTTTCTACAGACATATAATAAGTAATATAGAAGATACTAGTGCAAGGTCGCAACCCTATTTCTAACATGTTTGTGGCATTCTGTGTACTGTCCATGGTCTCCAAGGCCAAATTTAATTACAGCAGAGGCCACAAAAATATCAATTATCATCATGAAGCAGGGATATTTTAGAGATCTCTAATTGGGAAGAAAAATACTGTAAATCTTTACATGTGATGCTACAGTTATAAAAACATTGAAATCAGAAGCGTGATACATTTTATGAAGATTATTTTGTCAGCTGGTCAGTGAGATAAATTGAAAGATTCAAGGCTAATGATGTGGAAAGACTTAGCAGTCTCCTCTAGGAATCCAGCTAAGAAATAATGAGGATTTGAATCTCTGTAGTGCAATGGTGTTATAGAGGAGGTGACTGATATGAAAATTATTAGAGAAGAAAACTTATTAGAATTTTGTGATTTGGGGGAAGATTAGACATTGGACAAAAAGAAGGAAGGGACTACAATAAGAAATAATACCAGCTTTTGGAAATTTGGTGGCTGGAGCAACCATTATCTGATGTGGGGTCTGTGAGAGGGAGAAAGCATTTTCTCACATATATTTCCAAGGATCATTCTAACTTAGATTGCAAACATCAGCTTGGAAATTTAACTGCTACTCATAATCTAAATTTCAGTGGGGGCAAATGAAAGTTGGTAATATATATGGTCTGAAAAACATTTTATCCATTACAACTCATTTTTCTTATTGTTCTGACCACATGAGTGAACAGCTTAACATACCACACACAAAAAAGGAAAATAAAAACAGTATTGAGAGAAATACAAGGCCTATGATTTGTGTAGCAGTTGGATAGTTGTTTTGCCTATAGCTTTTAAAGTAAATATCTAATACCTTTTCATCTTAAGTTAAGCACAACTGCTAGATATAATTGTCCATAATAACTAATTTGGGACATGCACACGCACAAATACATGCATTCACACACACACACACACACACACACACACACACACACACACACAAGCTTATATTTCAGCCTTTCACTCAAAAATCACTGATGGGAGTTGTGATGCAGGCCACTGTCATACAGCTGAAAAAAGATGTGAAATACAGGTGCTCTAAAATGCAAGATACCATCATGGGAGAAAAATGAAACGAACATTCTAATTTTGTAAGATCAAGACAAAACTCAGTAAACTTTTCTTTCTCAAGTGTATTAATAATTAGTATCTTCATTTACCAGTTAGTTCCTATTTACTTCTCACAACTAACTATATGTTCTCATTGCTTTACCAGGCTATCTAATCATCTTATTTAAAAAAATAATATTAATAGAAAATCGATTTAATTCTCTTGTGGAATATGTCTGCTAGAAGAATCTGAATTAAAAGCAAAATAGACCCAATACAGCAGAACCATGATGCCACATTCTGTGTCTTGATAGTGGAAGGGAGATGGTAATAAAAGACTACAACTATTACTACTAATACCATTAATGAGTGTAAGTATGAATTGCCTAGATGCCAAGTGCTCTTCTAAATGACTCATGCTTATTATATGGCAATCCCCAGAATATTCTTAGGAAGCAGTTGTTTGTTTTGTTTTATTTTTACATGAAATGGATTTTTAAATTAAGTTTCTCAAGGATAGACAGCTGGTCAGTGATGGGACTCAGTTTTAAAACCAATGATAATATTTTTTATTTGTGATATTTTTAATATTTTGTTGATAGTAATCATTTCTGACTTTGGTCTTTATGATATTTAATACCAATGATTTTAAGATTTACTTACAAAATATGCCTCAAAGAGTTCATATTGCTATTTAATTGTTCCTTCAAGCAGTTAGATCAAGTGGGAATACTACTTCTTATAATAGTAGCTGACATAGTTTTGATCTCTTATGTGCTTTGTTTCATCTAAAGTAGTGATACCCAAGCTTACCCCTAGACATTCCGGCAAGATTTCTGTGGAGTGATGCTTAGGGACTGACGTGTGTTTGTGTGTGTGTGTGTGTGTGTGTGTGTGTGTATGTGTGTGTGTGATGTAAATGGTAAAGGTATTTAAAAAACAATGTCCAGATAGTTCATTATATAATTAGTAATATATGTATATACATAGAATAATATATATATACATAGTCAATAATATAGTTTAATTATATAGTTAAATAGTTAAATATCCAGATATAAATGCAGTCAGAATAGGAAACCACTAATTTAGAGATTTAATTTGAATATTTGTTACAGAGCTTATGTTCTCTTAGTAGAATGAAGAAAATTTAAAAAGTAAGGTATAATACAAACATCTGAGAGTGGCTCTGATGTTTTGTATATTAAGAAACTTACATTTGTAAGTAACTCCCATATATCTTCCCAAAGTGGTTGCATATTTTCTCAATTTCACCAGCAATGAATGAGGAAAAAATTATTCCATATCTTTGCCATATCCTAAGTAGGTAGTCATTTATTTTTTTAAATTTTGTAAAGTTTATTTATTTATTTTGATAGAGACAGGTAGAGCATGTGTGAGCAGGGGAAGGACAGAGCAACAGGAAGAGACAGAATCCCTAAGTGGCTCCACTCTGTCAGTGCAGAGCCCAACATGGGGCTCATGAAATATGAGATCTCATGAAATATGAGATCATGACCTGAGCCAAAATCTAAAGTCCAATGCTTAACCAACTGAGCCACCCAGGTGCCCTAGTCTTTTAAATATTATATATCTTGTTGGGTGTAGTGTTAACTTAGTGCAGTTTAATTGGCATTTTCTTGATGATTAGTGGTAATGATCATACTTTTATGTGCTCGTATGATACTTCTATACATTTCGTGAAGTATGTCTTCAAAACATATTTTAACTGAGTTGTTTGTCTACTTATTATTGAGTCATAGTGTTTCACATATCTTCTATATACAAATTATCTGACATCTCCAAGTACTTTGATTACACTCGTCATAGCAAATGACTTTAGTGTAATAAATATGACATATTCCTCGAGAACAAAGACATATTCAGAGCATTACAAAAGATCCAGATATCCTAAGTTCAAGGTTTCTGTCTTATAATGCAACTCAGTGCAGATGCTGGTGTCATCTCACTCTCTTTACCTATAGAAATCTGTGCTTTGCAGGTTGGTGAGAAATGCTGGTACTCCAGCTATTTCTATTCCCATTAGTAAACTGTACTTTGACTCAAGAATCTCCTGCCAGCCACCAGCATCTGTGAAACCATACCAGCCTAACTTGTTAGCTTGTAAGTAGTTTAAAATCTCAGAATTTTTACAGTTCTTGACAGTGACTTCAGTTACTAGGGAGATATTTGCAATTTATTTAGATTTCTCCATCAAACCTCTCTCCTGGCCTTAGAAAGATTCCCAAAGAAATTTGAGGGGGGGGGAAATCACATCTCTCAGTCTTGGTTTTTAGAAGACTCTGGCACTAATGGAAGAGATCTGATGCTACACTGTAACCCCATTCTTATGTAGTTGTGTCCGAAAATTGGGGGGAAAGCCATCCTAATGATAAGAATGTTAGTGTGGATTTTGCTACTCACCTTCCTTGGTATAGAATATGACCCGAAGTAAAATATGCACTGTGTTATAGATAGTAATTGTTTGATGTATGGTCATGAACTTATTGACTTGGAGCTCTGTGACAGTTTTATGTCAATAGTAACATAGATATTGAGAGCATATTTAATGTTTTATCTGAATGTACGCCAAGTTAGCCCACTGTAAAAGAGAACCTTCACCATCAGGAATACCAAATATGCCATTATGTGGTTGGCACCTTGTTTTCTCAGCCCTACTGTACTTGTTCATTAAGTCATAACTAGCCATGATATCTATCAGCTTTTCTGAGCTGATCCACTTATATGCCACTTCTCCACGAGAGAATAAGCTGGCTAACTAGTGGCGAGCTGGTTACATTAAGTCTCTTCCAAAATTGACAGAACAGTAATTTGCTCTTGGAAAAGTGAATTAAACATAATAATAAACAAATTAATCTCACTTTTCTTGGTTCTGATGCTTCTGTTTACTTTTTTATAACTGGATTTAGTGACTATCCTATTCATTGTCTGCTCCCTCACACAACATCACTTTGACAAATCAATTCTTTTATAGCAAAAGAGGTAAGGAACACCTCATGACAGTTAGTAGTCTTAGTATATACATTTCATCTAGAAAGAGTTGTATTAGAATATTGAAATGTCAGTGAAGAGCCAAAAATTAAGTCCTCCATTAAGAGAAACCTCGGGCTGCACGTAGACCCAGTCCCCGTCCCAGGAAAAGCCTCAGACTGTTCAAGGCTAAAGCCATCCTCAGACCGCCCTCAGTTCAGCTAATCAAAAAGAAAAAATAGAAACATTCCTATAGTCTGAGTCAAGGCTGGAAACTGCAGATACAAACTAGCTCCTTCCGCTTCTGTACCATTGCTTAAGGCTTGAGTTTCAGCCTCCCCGGAACTATCAGGCAGCTGCACACTGCCCAAGGCCGAAGAAACTGGCCACCACATCACTCCACCACACTACCTTGGCAACACCTAATCAGGAAAGGCCAGCAGCCACCCTCCGCCTTACTGAAGGAAGGGCCTAAGGAGAGAGAAGTTAACCTGTTAGTCGCCGAACAAGACTCTAGACTCGCTCTATGATTGGCTAAATTCAAAGGTATCCTAAATGTTGTAATTGGATCCCGCCAAAAAACTGATAGCGGGAACCAATCAAATATGATATATGTTCATATTTAAATATAAACCAATGACAAACCTGTAACCATAGAGATCTCCTGTCCCTCCCCACGACTTGTTTACTCCTGTCTATAAAAAGGCTGCAAAGGCTTTGTTCAGGGCCTCTCAGCGTCACTGGCAACGAGTGCGCAGAGGTCCGGGTTGGAACCTGCAAATAAACAACCCTTGCCGATTGGCTTTGACTCTGGTCTCTGGTGGTCTGTTTTTGGGGGTCTCTCGAACTCTGGGCGTTTCATCAGTTATGCTGCCAACCAGGAAATAGTATTTACATGCTCAGGCACTAATCTATAAAAGAGGACTGTGCACCTAGAACTTGTGACTAAAATACAGTGCTTGTTTTGGTCTCAGAACACAGATGTAAGAACTAAGAGGTGTTAGCAGAATGCTCTTTCCCTACTATTTCTAATTATAGTCTCAACTATCTTTCTTAATTGTCTCAATTTTATCCTCTTATGATGTAGAAATATTATTTCCTCTGAGATTAATAGTGCTTCCACTATGAAACACAACAATGGTTCCACCAACCTAGACAGTGAGATTACCTCCTTCCTATTTAGATTTTTTCATGTCATCTGGCCATTTGGAGTTCCTGATGCCGCTGAAACATAACCAGTGGCTGTGGTGATTAATCTTGATTTTCATGAAACAGTAAGAATGCTCTAGGGTAAAGGATGCATGTCTGGAAGACAGAAGATTCTCCTGGGCACCCACAGGTAGCCCTAGTGATTGATAGATTTTGTGCCTATCCTTTTGAGGAAAAGGGTAATTATCTATTCATTGTACAGGGATACTTGTACCATACAAAATGGAAGCATGTTTTTGGTTATTATTGTTTCTGTACCTTAATGTGTGTAGAAGGGTGTTTGAAAGCATAGCATCCAAAGGGACAAGCTGAGTGTGCAGGATGCTTTCTTTTGTAGGAAAAGCTACCCTTGCCCCTCTGATATCTTGCTGTGTAGGAAGACCTGGAAACCTAGAAACAACATTTCCCAGACTCCCTTGACTGAAAGATTCCAAATCAAAAGCATATATGTTAGGTTTGGAAATTGGAAGGAAAGCAAAAGCTATTGTTCTACACGGGCAGACATAGTTAAGTGGGAAAATGGAAGAAACTATGTTTACAGTGGCTTCCTGGACATCTTCACTGAATCACTTAAGTGATGCAGGCAGTCAGGTCACTGAACGTAACTTCCCATGACTTCTACACTTTCAGATTGTCCTCGTTTACTTATGAGATCTTGTTACGTATGAGATCTCTTCCCAGTTCCTTTGCAATAGTTTTGAAAGCAACAGATTTCCCCTGTAAATCCCATTTTAATAAAATACCTGGCATCTTTTCTATTCTTATAACAAAATCTTGATTTATATATCAGTTGTATCTGTTTTGGAAATCAATAGTTTATATATATATAACTTTTTTTTTTTTTTTTTATTTCTAGGAGAGAGAGAGAGACAGCGTGAGCAGGGGAGGGTCAGAGAGAGAGGGAGTCACAGACTGAAACAGGCTCCAGGCTCTGAGCTGGCAGTCAGCACAGAGCCCGACGCGGGGCTCGAACCCACGAACCGCGAGATCATGACCTAAGCGAAAGTCGGACGCTTAACCGACTAAGCCACCCAGGCGCCCCTATATATCAGTTCTCTTTAGACTGCTTAGCAGGGACAGATATCCATAAAAGTCATGTAAGTTGAGATAGTATCTGAATGAAAGTAAATTAAAAAGCAGCAAATAAATGACTCTAAATTGCAATATTTTGCTGAGTAGCATGTTGAACTCCATGCACAGATACATTAATTGTACTCTTTATGTCAGAGATTTTCAAATTCTTAAGTAGACCAGCATCATCTGTAATACTCATTTGAACAGATTTCTGTATCTCCCTCTCAGATTCGGTTCCCATAGATTTAGGATGGAGTGCACGAATTTGGATTTCTCACAAATTCCCAGGTAACGTCAATGCTGCTATTTCATGGACCATATTTAAGAAGCACTGTTCTCGCTATATTTTAATCCTCCATTGGCTTCTCTTCCTTCTCAAATAAGTACTTAATGGACTGTTTTACAATTATTTAAGGGATCTTATATTTACTTTTTCTTTTCTAATTCAGACTTAACTAGTTGTTACCAATTCCTCAAGGTCTCCTTCCTCCGCTAGCTCACTTACCCAACCCTAACAGTCTCTGATTTAAATCTTTGCATTATCAACTAGTTATTTTAATGAAATATATCTGTGGGAATTCATAACCATGAAACTCTTGTGTTAAAGTGATCTATAATGAAATAAGCATAGTGAACAAAACAAGAATCTCAATTTGGAGGTGATGTGTATGTGTACTTCTGTGTGGGTATGTCAGTTTTTCAGACCTGCCCTAATATTCCTGAATGCTCTGCTTTTTTAATCTAGGCTTTATGATTGTTCTTCAAAGATGCATTTCCTTGAAGTCACATCAGCTATGGAAATTAGTCAATTCGATTTAACAGTCAATAAAGTTGATTAGGTGGTCCTATGAAGAAGTGATTATTAACTCTGAATGTATAATTTGTCCTATAGCAGTTCAATATCCTCTAAGGAACTTTTCTAATTGATCTTTTCTTTCATAGATTTTATTTCATTTCAAGGTGGAACAAAACTGATCGACTTCATTGATTGGAGCTAATATAATATGAAGTTTAAAACATAAAATGTGACACTGATCCACCGCTTTGGATCCACTGCTTTGGACGCCACGATGGCGTCACACAGAGAGTTAAGGTAATATGTCTCTTTCAGCTCTCTTGTCTAAATGGTAATGATTTTACTAACTAATAATAAGTATTCTTAATACATGTTATAATGATTCTCTGAGTAGGTATAAAATGCTTAGAGGTTTTAATAAACATTCGTTCTTAGATAAGATAAACAGCCTAATGTGGTCAGATAAGACTTTAAATATAAAATGTCTGGATTTTACACTGTATTTTCTGATTACAAAAAGTAACCACAGAAATTTATAAATACAGAAATTAATAGTGGAACCTGCCATATTAGCTTGTAAACATACTTTATCTCAAGTAATAGTGTACATTTGTTGGTCACAGGATTTGCCAAATTTAATCACATTATTTACACAAATATTTTCTTTTATTATTATTATTTTTTACAAACAGTTTATTGTCAAATTAGTTTCCACATAATACCCAGTGCTCATCCCCACAAGTGCCCTCCTCCATGGCCATCCCCCCTCCCCCCTCCATCCATCAGTTCTCATTTTTTGTCAGCATTCAAGACTCTCTCAAGGTTTGCCTCTCTCCCTTTCCCCCACCATTTCCCCCATTCTTCTCCCCCTTGGTCCTCTGTTAAGTTCCTCCTAATCCTCCTATACGTGCAAACATATGATATTTGTCCTTCTCTGCCTGACTTATTTCGCTCAGCATAACACCCTCAAGATCCATCCATGTTGCTACACATGGCCAGATTTCATTGTTTCTC